>NC_081517.1:33015182-33244340 GCF_030273125.1 Centropristis striata | reverse complement strand
CATCTCTGTTGGGGAGAAGTGCGTGATTCATGTGATGAACGGTGCTGTCATGTACCAGATAGACAGCGTGGTGAAGGCCTGCTGCGACTTCCTCGTCCAACAGCTTGACCCCAGCAACGCCATCGGTATTGCCAACTTCGCCGAGCAGATCGCTTGCACGGAGCTCCACCAAAAGGCCCGCGAATACATCTACATGAACTTCAGCCAGGTAATGCATCAGCTGAGCTTCTAACGGAAGATCCATTGTTTTGTATGTAATCATAAACTGTTCCTGTTTTTTTGTTTGTTTTAAGGATTGTTTTTTCGCTTGACTTCGGTTTTATTTGATATTTGGTGCGTAGATACAGACAGGAAATGTGGTAGAGAGATTTGGGTATAACGTGCAACAGAGGACCATAGCTGGAGGAAACTGCAGTTATTATGATATAGAATAATCATATTTATAGCACTAAAACAGTTGCATATCACTATTACATCTCTGCAGCACATGACTGAAAAAGAAACTATGCTTTCCTATGAAGAGTCATTGTTGCACATTTGGGTTTGTGTGAAAAGTGTCTCGTGAGTAAATGCTCTTTCACTTGCTCCACTGTGGTTTCCGCTGGTTCATTTTTCAGCTTGCAAGTTGCCAATGCTGCAAACTGTGAGTCATGATGAGTAGTGTGTGGATTTACCTGTACAGCACAGAAGAAATACAAGGAGACTGAATATTGGTCTGATAAGATAAACGGGGTGGGCAGCCAGCAAACTGAGTTTATTGAAAAGAGCATTTTGCTAAAGCTATATTCCTCCACATGACCATTACACATAGTGTCATGTTTGAACGTCTCTGACTTTGGTTTTAAAATATACTCTCGTGGCAGGAAGATGGATTTCCTGACAGTTTGTGTGATAGTCTAAGTAAGCTTCATCCTGTTACTGTACTGTCTCCAAACTTATCTTTACATTGTCACACAAGGACATAAGTTTAGATATGTTACCGTTTACTGACAGTTGTTGAGCTCTTGCAAGTATTTTAAGCACAAATGTCCAATATGTTTTCAGAATGCAAATAGTTTTTATTGCCAAGTAGGTTTCCCCCTACAAGGAATTTGCTGTGGTGTATTGGTGCAAAAAGAATAAACAAAGTAGGGTTTTGGACAATTCAGACAAAACAATCTGAAGATGTCACCTTGGGCTTTAAGAAACTGTGATGTAAAATAAATTGACTTAATTAAATATCACTATTTTAAGCTTAGATTTGGTTATTAGGTTTACCTGACTGAATTTCTCTGCACACATGATTGGTTCAAGAACCATTGGAAATTTGAAAATCATATGATAAATTCCTCTTTTTATAATTTCTGCCTATGATAAATGGTGTAATTTTGGTGTTTTATTTTTGTTTGTTTTATTAAGAAAAGCTGTATGTGGGTTGTGGGGTTCACAAGGTTAATTAGGAAAAAAATCAATGGTGAAAATATCTGAAATCTGCTGTCCTCTGCATAGATGTATAAATTATTATTTTCATGACTAGAGGGTATTTGAGTTTACATTTATTTGGATGCCTTGTATTAGAGCGCTTGGCTTATAAAAAAGTGTATTTCATGTTTTTACCTCTTCCCCTGTCCCCAGGTGGCGACCCAGGAGGAGTTCTTCAACTTGTCCCACTGCCAGCTGGTCACCCTCATTAGCCGCGATGAGCTCAATGTGCGCTGCGAGTCTGAAGTCTTCCAGGCCTGCGTGGCCTGGGTGCGTTACGACCGGGAGAACCGGCGACCGTATGTCCAGGCGTTGCTCCAGGCTGTCCGCTGCCATTCCCTCACCCCCAACTTCCTGCAGGCCCAGCTCCAGTCTCTGGACTGGGACCCCCAGTGTAAGGACTACCTGGCCCAGATCTTCCAAGACCTCACCCTCCACAAACCCACAAAAGTTATTCCTTGCCGAACACCCAAGGTGCCGCAGCTCATCTACACAGCGGGGGGTTATTTCCGTCAGTCTCTCAGCTACCTGGAGGCGTATAATCCCTGCACAGGATCCTGGCTGAGGCTGGCTGACCTGCAGGTGCCCCGCAGCGGTCTGGCAGCCTGTGTGATCAGCGGGCTTTTCTACGCCGTCGGCGGAAGGAACAACGCGCCTGATGGCAACATGGACTCCAATGCATTGGATTGCTACAACCCCATGAACAACTGCTGGCTGCCGTGTGCACCGATGAGCGTACCGCGGAACCGAATCGGAGTTGGCGTCATAGATTGCATGATATATGCAGTCGGTGGATCCCATGGGTGCATTCATCACAATAGTGTTGAGAGGTAAACAAATGGAGCTGCTTCATGGTGTTGTTTTGTATATTTTTATTTTCAAGAATTCCTGAGAGTTAAAGCTGAATTTATTTAACTCTCATGTAGGGCTGCAAGTAACCATTATCTTCACTATTGATTAATCTGACAATTATTTTCTTGATTATCTGATCAATTGTTTGGTCTATAAGATGTCGACCCACGTACTCATTAGGTGATGTCTTTAAATATCTTGTTTTATCTGTCCAAAACCCAAATATATCAGTTTAATATGATAGAAAACACAAATTAGGCAGAAATCCCCATGCTGAAAACAGCATTTTCTGCCATTCTTTGCACGGAAAAATACTTTTAACAAATCACTAATTATCAAAATACTAATTTTTAAACACCTTTCCGTCAATCAGCTGATCGATTAGTCGACTTATCACTGCAGCTCTATTAGCAAGTATCACCAGCTTTGCCACAGCCTCATTTATGGTTGATAATAATAAAAGTATAAAGCACCAGCCGTATCCTTCAACTAGCAACAGGTCTAATATATTCACTGTGCTGCATGTGTGCTTTGATTTATGCCAGGCTGTTTTGAAAGGCCATTAAATTGAGATAATTTGAGTGTCAATATGTCTGTCTTAATGTGGCTTTGTGTATCGATTCAGTAATAAATAAGCAATAGGAGATGTGGCTAATGTCCAACAGATGACTTTCATAATACAGGCGTTGGCTCTGGTCTGTTTACTGAATTTAGTCAATGAATGCCCAAGAGCAGGAATCAGGTAACTTCCTGGAACTTATTGGTTTTGTTCCACTTCCTGTAATTTATTTTTAGTGCACACAAAGCTTAATAGAGGAACCTTGTGTTCTTTTGTTATAAAATAAAACGGTGAAGGCTATAAATAGAATAGCAAGGTTTGTCACCCCCAGTCTGCGTCTTCCCACTCCTTAGCAGTCATGTGCACGGCTCGTCTTACTGACTATATTCAAACGAAAACCTTGAGTTAACTACCGTCACATGGTTTATAATTCACAACTGGAACATGTCATTTTTGTTTGTTCAGCTCCTTCTCAGCAGCTGCTCTGGACACTGAGCCAGCAATATCATACATTTTAATGAGTAATAAAAGGCTGGAGGATGTTAAGCACCAAGTCCATCAACATGCCCCGTCAATGAGTGTTAAATGTGTTCATGCTGCTGTGTAGGCATGACTCAAACACAGACGGGAAGCTGTGGCACGATCCTTAACCTGATACTTTATCTATCATAAAGTGAATTATATACTGTATGTATAGTCTTAACCAAGACAGAGAGCCACAACAGAGAGCAATAACAGAGAGCAGTGCCAAATGCCATATAATATTCAGACACACCACACTGGAGCATGCCTAACCTGTCTGAATGCCCATGTAATGACTCAGCAAAAAAAAAAAGATGTGACTTCCCCTGTAGAAGAATCAAACCCTACAGATGCTGAAAGGAGCTGTGCAACAAAGACACAGGGTTCACTTCCTAGTAACTGGACTTCTGGTTTGGTTTTGCATCCCCGCAAACAACATTAGCCGTGTTTGGGGTTTGCAGGCCAGACAAAGGTTCTTGTTCTTGTTGCTGTACTTGAGAACCTAGATGCTGGTTTGGTTCCTGCACAAAGGGGGATGAAGAAGGTGGACAGCGTGAAGTTCACTAATGGCACCTAGATGATATAATCGGTATTATACACTACAAACTATGTGGGGACCGAGGACAAACAGTCAAATACAGGTGTTGCTGAGTTTTTATCAAGCATTTTGGCAGCAAAAAACGTTTGAGACCATGCCGTTACAATGCACAATAAGGGGTTAATGACAGTCATTTTTTATAATTTATGTATCCGTCAGCTGATTTGGATCTGCTCCAAAATTTAATGTGTTCTTCCTTGTCCTCTTCAGAGCCTAAACCTGCTGATAAACAGACAAACTGAACTGAAAACATAATCTCCTTGGCAGAGATAATAATAATAATAATAATAAAATAAATCTCTGTGTTTCGTTCCTGGTGTGCAGGTATGATCCAGAAAGGGACCAGTGGCAGCTGGTGGCCCCCATGTTGACACGGCGTATCGGTGTGGGTGTTGCAGTCATCAACCGGCTGCTTTATGCTGTGGGTGGATTTGACGGGGCAAACCGGCTCAGCTCCTGCGAGTGCTACAACCCTGAGAGGGACGAGTGGAGGACCATGGCCCCTATGAACACAGTCCGCTCTGGAGCTGGTATGACCGACGGAGACAGCTACTTTCTGATGAAAAACTTAAACTAGATAAGAAGGGTGCCCTGTTGGATGAGTGTGGTTATACAGCATGTATCTTAGCTGATGTCACAGGTGATTACAGCTAGGAAACTGCATGATGTCATACAACAGAACTGTCCAATAAGTCTAACAACCAGCCAGGAAGGAAATAAATTGAATTGATCTTACGATGCTGACAATATAAGCATAAAATATGCTTCTTTAACGCTTGCAGAAGTGATCATGTTTGTGCATTAGTGTCATCAGATGACAACTGGCTTTAAGAAGCATAAATAAACAAAATTAATTATTAATTAGGAAAAATATTAGCCATTCCATTAAAAAAAATCATCCTGTCTTCATCATATATAAGCATAATCAGTAGTTTGTACACAGCAGTGATACAAATAAGCCATTTGATTTTAATAACTTTTATGAGATGCTTTTTTTTGTTATGATTTTAATTTTTATGACACTTCAGCATGTCTATAGTTGCATCAAAGCTGTTTTTGGACCATAATGGCAGCTATACCTAAGGTAGTGATACATAAGACAGGTTCATTTATTGTTCTTCGTGAGTGTCATGTAGAGTGTGTTTGGACATCCTCTAGTATATCTGTGAAAATAACTACTGCATCAATGTATCAGGGCAGAGATTCAGTTATTCAAAACTTGCTGAGATACATAAACTCTTCAGGACTGAACTCTAGTGGTTGCTTGTGGGATTTTCTACCATTCAACCCTATCTACATAAAGTGATCTACCAGTTAAACAAACTAACCATTGACTCACCCTCAGGTGTGTGCTCTCTGGGGAATCACATCTTTGTGATGGGTGGCTACGACGGCACCAACCAGCTGAACACAGTGGAGCGATATGATGTGGAAACAGATACGTGGAGCTTTGCTGCCTCCATGAGGCACCGACGCAGTGCTCTGGGAGTAACTGCATTACATGGACGCATCTATGTGCTGGGTGAGTAGTGGGGGAAGTATTGAGAGTCATGTATAAATCAAACATATTTTATTTCATTTACAGTCACAGCCTCTGCGCATGGCTCCTTTTTAGTCTTATAAATTGAGTGGCCAGCTAACTTCATACATTTGTTCCGTATGATAATGAGGACATTCTTATCTGGGCATTTTTTGTTTTCCAGTTAAGTTTTGTGGAGATAAAAATGTGCCTATGAAAAGAGAGGATTAATTTTCAGTTTCCACCGAACTCTACAAGAAAACGTATTATAAAAGCAGAGATTTAACTGAATTTATCTTCTACATTTTATTCCAAAAAAGAAAGAGGAAAAAAAAAAAGGCCTTTAGCACAAAAGAACAAAAAAAACAACTTTAAATTGAAGTGTTATTGATGTTGCAGAGTTGATGTCGCTGTCCACCGTCATGAAGTTATGCATGTTATACATGTTATGCAGGGAATTACACATTGCATTGTGGGATTTTTATTGCAGCGAAATGTCCAGTGTTTGCATATTGTAATATTTGACTGAAAATATTATGCAAATCACATACTGTTGGTTTCTAAAGTTGCATACTGTTGCTATAAATTTCAGATAAATGTTTTATGGTTCTGCTGTATCATTCCTGATCTTCGTTTTTTTTTTTTTTAACTGTTAATGATGAGTTCTCTTTTCACTGAACAAAACTATATTAATTGGACACAATATCTTTGTTATATTTCCAGGAGGTTACGATGGTAACACTTTCCTGGACAGTGTGGAGTGTTATGACCCTGAGAAGGACACCTGGTCGGAGGTGACTCACATGACATCAGGACGCAGCGGCGTGGGTGTGGCCGTCACCATGGAGCCGTGCCAGAAAGATCTGCCACAATGTCAGAATTCTGAGAGGGAGATCGGTGCCCTGTCACCAGCCTTTCAGTCAGCCAACACCAGTTTCAGCTCTCACCATAGTCAGCGGCACAGCGGGGCATTCGGCAAGGGCACATGAGGCTCATCGCTCAACCCTGTCTCGCACACACACGCACACACACACACGCGCGCACACACACACACACACACACACACACACACACACACACACACACACACACACACACACACACACACACACACACACACACACACACACACACACACACACACACACACACACACACACACACACACACACACACACACACACACAAACAAGCACCCCAAAACTCCACTGTGTCTTCCCAAAAAGAAAGTCCCTCACAACTGATTGGAGACAGAGGTGAGCTGAAAAAACACATGCTGCCTCACTGGTTCAAGAGATCACACTTGATGTGAAAGCATAAAAACAAAAAAAAACTAAATCATTAACACTTTATTTTAAAAGTGCAGTGTTGACAGTCATCTGTAAGGTGATTTAAAAATAAAATAAAACCTAATTTAAGGATCCGCATTGGACTTTCCAAATCAAGTATGATCCCTGATCCTACAGTCCACTTTTCTAGACCTGAAAGTTGATTTAATTTGTTAAATTGTGTTCCACCAAATCTGAGAGACATCAGTCCGTCTGTGTTTTCAGATCTGGTATTTGAAGTCCTCAGTCGGACCATCATCTCCCAGGTTTGAGCCATGGGAGGAAAGGGCTGCATATGAAATAGGGCCATTTACTGGCTCAAAGAGTCATCTGTCATCTTCACACTTCAAGCTAAAGTTGAATCTGAGGGAAGAAATGATAATGATTGAAATGATCCCATTATATTATCACAAAAAAGTAGCATATGTCAGCACAGGCAGTAGAGTTAAAAGTGCCATTACGATGCCTGTGGGCATCACTGTCATCAGTATATTTACTTGAGGTGCTTGGATGGAAAAGCACAGACATTCACTGTGTGCTGTGTAGAAATCGGTAAAGTTAACTCAGATGGCCACAAGATGAAGCTAATATATGAGAACGGGCCTCATGCAAAAACGTCTTCTGTGCCCTCATCAGAAACCTCTTACTTCTGTTTTTACAGGTCAGATTCAACAAACGTTCATAACTGCACAAGCTTGTTGTAAGTTTCAGCTTCCTGTTCATTTGTGAAATTCTTTAATTAGCATAATCAATTCACCCACAATTGCTTTCTGAAGCTTGTTTCGCTCCGTTTGTGGGCAAGTTTTATTCACAAAATCATCACCCAGGATTAAAACAAATAGAATTTCCCACTGTCGAGTTTTGACTCAAATGATCACATAACAAATCCAGCTGTCTGTAGTCGTATTAGTGGACTGGAACAAACGGACACAGAAATAAAGACTGGTTTGATCTGGAAGATAAATTGTCCATAACTAAAATGAGAAACAGCGGTCAGGGCAGCAGGATGCTCTGGGAGTGAACGAGATAATATATTCCATCAAACAGAAGGTGATGTTACACAGTTGGGTGATATAACAGAGTGTGAACATCACCTGCACAGTGACCTGCATTAAAACCCTGTGGGGTTTTGGGCTTAACCTTGAACATTTTGACTGTAGGCCAATAATAATAATTGAATCTAATAATACATAATTTTAAATTTAAGCTGGTGTGAAGCTTGAACAGAAGAGAAGAAATGGCAGAGCATAGCCCACATAATTTCTGACAGTTTTTGAGGTACACGTTTCAAATTCTCGATGATTAAAACATGTAAAAGCATCAAAATAGAGCTTTATTATCAAATAAATAACTAAAATTGGCCCCACCATCATTTTTAGCATCATTTTCGCGCTCTGCCTGTTTGAAATCGCGTCTGCAAATTGCTGCATTTCCACTGACCTGCCTAATTTGTTAACACTTCACCTGTGTTGTTTTCAGAGCAGACCCGCTCACAGAAATCAGATCTTTTCTCACGGATTTATGTCCTCTGCCGGGTTTTGTTCTTGCATGAGGCCCAGAGTCTCAAAGTGCTGGTACAAGAGAAGCAGGACCTTAAAAATAACCACATTGTAACAAAAGTGTTCTTTAACTAATAGCCACTGGTATGATCATAAAATGTGATTTTGTTGTTTTGGAGAGGTGTCCAAGAGTGATTGTTGCTTCTTGTGAGGCTGTCAGTCTGCTCCGGTGTAAGTGGTGTGTGGAGTGCCAAGAGAGCCAAGAAACAGGTGTGTTAGAGGAAACAGAATACTGTAGCATTTTAAAAACGTGGATTCAAACATCTCATTTGATGTGTTTTTATAAAAAAAAAAAACACTAATTACTGACACAATTAAGAAACCTCCCCTTGCAGTTGACTTTTTTTTGGTTTTCACTTCCATCAAACCTCAGAAACAGAAGTGACCATGTTTGTGCATCAGTGTTCAGATATTGTGCACTGATGACGACAACTTGCTTAAAGAAGCGTATTTGTAACAGCAATTTAAGCTACAAAGGTTTTTAAGTGATGTTTTGTACATTGATATTCTACGAAGTCTTGTACAGAATTTCAGAGCTCACTTTTTTATTTATTTGTTCAGGATCGTTTTGGTTTTCTCGTTCTTCTAAACTGACATCAGCTTTGTATTGAATTGGACTCTGGTGTTGTGTTTTTGATTAACTAGCATGCATTGTAACTAAGTAGAATGCCTGTCGATGCTAATTTTTGATGTTTGTAAAAAAAAAATTGCTTCACTTCAAAAGGGACTTTTTTTTTTCCTGTCCGTCAATAGTTGGAATGGAAATTAGAATATTTAAGGTCTGCTTTGTACATTTTTTTTTCAAGCAAAAAATACCATGTACAATAATACATTGTAAAGTAAAATATATGTTTATTGTAATGATTTGTTCTCTTTTTATTTTGCCACTAAACATATTTTTTGATGTGATACTTACCTAATGTGATTTATGTCAAGAAATTTGAGTCACACATTTAAGTTTTCAAAGCAGCAGTGGCCACCAGAGGGCGCTACAGCTCTTTTATACTCAACAAATCCTGTACCTGCTCACTGTATCATATATTATCTTCATATTTAACCTGAATAGGTCAGTCTTACCTTTAGTTTCACTTAAGATGTTCTTTATTCTCTCAAAGTGAGCCTATACCTGCGGTAAGTGTGCCATTAATCGACCACCCACAATTGCTGCCAACAAGTCTCATTTCCTTGCTAAACCTGGCAGGTGGATGAGACCATTATTATATTATCCAAGAGGAAAACTCCCGTGATTATGTGGATTTACAAGAGGATCAAGACGTAATCCAGTCAAACATAGAAAGACCACAGCAGTCCTCAACAAAGGAAAGGTCTGTAGGTAAAATAATATTTTAATACATTTCAGATGAATGCTTTTCATTAAATATTTCACATAAGTTATTTCCTGTTATAAAACTATATAACCTGATTTAGCAGGCAACATCCACATGACTCAAAAGAAGAAGTATAGGACACCAGGTCTGTTAGATCCTGAGTAGGTAAAACCTGTCATACAAGAAATACTATGTCATAGTATTAACTTCCCGTTTGAAAGGACCTTCTAAAACACTTTGCATTCATTATGCGCTACTTGTGTCAATAACTGAATTTTGAAATTTCCCTTGGCGCTCTCCTCAGCTCAAATCTGAAGAAATTTTAAAAAATATTGAAAGTTATGAAAAGTGGATTTTTGTTATCATAATATATTATATTTATATTATATTTTAGTTTGTATCAGCTCCATGTACTTTGGGTACATGGAACTCATATTTTTGCTACAGACTCCATTAGATTTAGGGAAAATGAGTATTCCTGTGTACTCAAACATTAAATATAGTAGCCTATATGACAAGAAACTTTCTGAAAGTTTCTGAAGGACAACCGAGTAAAAGAGTTAAATTACAGCTAGTAGTATTTTGAACTGTGAGATTCTTGTACCTTATAACCCAGAGTCGGGTACTTTAAAGCGTTTTTTATTTACTTTGTCGATCGTAAAGTTAGCGCTCGTGACTGTTGAACCCGTTTGCTGCAGTTGAGTTTATTTTGAAAATCTTGTCCGGATGTGTTTTGTTGCTCTGCGCTAACTCGACACCGGTGAGTCTAACGATGAAAAAGGGCTCCCGAGTCCCACCGGACACCAGAGGATCCTCTTCGGGCGCAGGTAAGTGAAATTTGGCTGGTTAAAACTGAAAACGACGGTTTATTTTAACTGCACTGTAGGCTTTGTGTTGTTACTTTAAAACACAAAGCCTACAGTGCAGTTAAAAAACACTTTTTGAAAAGAAAGTTGATGGACGGTAAGTTATAAACATGTGTCACTGAATGTTTTGTGATTTCGCAACTATGATGTCAGTATCTGTCATGATGTGATGTAGAAACAATTATATCAGCAGAAATAATAATTAAATAACACCGTTTAGAAATTAAACCCAACAAAAAGTTTGACATGGCTTACTGCAATGGTTTGTCGATTTGTTTATTTGGTCAAATGTCATATTTTATTAGAGTTGAATTAACTGTATTGAATTGTAACTATTATTATGGTTACAGGGGTTGAGAAAGTGTTTTTTTCCTTTTCTTTTTACTTAAAACTTCCTTATTATCAGGAAAAAAGTAGCTCAAAATTACCCCAAACCTCACTTGCTGTTGTCATTGTTGTCGAACTAGTTTGTCCACTTGTGAATCCACCTACAGAGCAGCAGCAGACTGCTCATTCATTCATTCAAGGCCAGCAGATACTAAAAGCTCCCCCTCTGTAGGATGAAACCAGACAGTCCTGTGTATTCTGTGTTGGTACATCATGCGTCTTTTTGTGTCTTATAACTTTAAAACCTTTGACAAGAAGTCCTCCAGAGACTGCACTGTGTGTTGAAAGCCAATTTTAGCCCGAGTGTTCACAGTCATGCTCATTTCTTTCATCAGTGTGGAGCAGCAGCCAGGATGATCCCAGTGGGGGAATTCAGAAACATCGGCATAGAGCAGAACGCAAAGTACCGGGTCCTGAAACCGTGGTGGGATGTCTTCTCAGAGTACCTGTGTGTTGCTATGCTCATGATTGGAGTCTTTGGGTGCACCTTGCAGGTGAGGCACCGACAAACCAGCCACAGAAAACAACTACACAGATGTTGGAACATTAATATAACTAACCTGCCTAATGAGGGTAAAACATTTGCATCATTTGTATCTATTGTGGCCTAGCAGACGAATATTTTGGTCCCACACACACTCCTCTCCGTTTATTCCTACTTATCTGACCTCCAAGTCAGGCAAAAACACAGACAGTGTAACTGATTTAACTTGCCTCTGCTGACCCACTTACTGCAGATTCAGATCACTAACTTGCTGCTTAATGTGCCGCTCACTGTCTGATTGTATCTCCTGTGTCAAAATAAAAACAGAACTAATAGAAAGCAAAGGACCTAAGATGTAATCTGTGGTTATGAGAAACTAAAAACAGGTTTTAATACTTGAATATCTTTTGCAAAGGATTGCTCAAAACACACATATTACACATACATGGATAGCAATAAAAACTAAACAATGGAGTAATAAATGCAAATGTTCATTGTTGTCTAAAAAACATTAAGAGCATGTCATTTTTATTCATTTTAGGTGACTTTTATTTCACAATTCCGTATTCATTAATGTCAGAGGGCTTTTATTTTAGAGTGCCACATTTATTTAACTGTTACATTTATTTATATATTTATCATCTCATACTGATTCCAGGGTTTTTTTCATAGCCATATTTGTTCGTTTATTTAATGAATTAAATGGCATTTGGTTTGTTTTTTTTGAGATGGTGAATTTATTGCTGTCCATACAAATATACTTTTAGAATGTTTTCTGCCAAATAACAGTCTGCTATTTCAGTTTATGTTGCAAAATGTTTATTTCCTCCTTTATTAATCCTCCACAGCTCACCCAAGACAAGATCGCCTGCCTGCCCAGCCACTTCACCAGCCCGACGCCTGAAGCCATCGACTGCAGCCACATCCGAAACTACATGGTGAACGAGACGTCACTGCTCACGCTGGTCAAACCTGCAAAGCCCATCCTCACGGAGGTGTTTGGCCGTAAGAACAATCTGGACATCCACCAGTACGTGTTTGTCAACCACTACTGCTATGAGAGGTTTGTCCACTGGTTCGCTAAGTTCTTCCCGTACCTCGTCGTGATCCACACCATGATCTTCATGGTAGCAAGCAGCTTCTGGTTCAAGTTCCCCGGGACGTCTTCGAAAATTGACCTCTTTGTCACCATCATTAATAAGTGCTTTGATTCACCCTGGACCACGCGGGCCCTGAGTGAGGTCTCCGAGGAAAGAGGAGAGGAGAAACTGGTGAGTTGGAGGAGGAACACCATGTCAAAGGACACGGATCGACGGACAGATGAGGAGGAGACTGTGGGGCTTCTCCGCAGCTCCTCTGTCAAGTCGAACCCAGAAAAGAAAATTCCGGAGCCTCAGACTGCTGCCTCGGTCTTGGATAAGAAGGAAGGAGAGCAAGCCAAAGCTCTGTTTGAAAAGGTGAAGAAGTTCAGGACTCATGTAGAGGAAGCAGACATCCTGTATGTCATGTATGTGCTACAAACCTCACTGAAAGTCTTTAAGTTTCTTATAATCATCATCTACACTGCGGTTCTGGTGCACAACATTGAGGTTGTTGTGCGCTGTTACGTTCCTCCCGATCTGACTGGTTTTGACATCTACTGCTGTAATCACACCAAAGCCCATCTTTTCTCCAAGCTCGCCTACTGCTATATCTGCTTTGTGGGAGTGTACGGACTCCTGTGCATCTACACACTCTACTGGCAGTTTCACAGACCTCTGAAGGAGTACTCCTTCGAGCAGGTGCGACTGGAGACGGGCATCAACGACATACCGGACGTGAAGAACGACTTTGCGTTCCTGCTGCACCTTGTGGACCAGTATGACAATCTGTACGCTAGAAGATTTGCCGTCTTTCTCTCCGAGGTCAGTGAGGGTCATCTGCATCAGCTCAATCTCAACAATGAGTGGACCGCCAAAAAGCTGCGTGCCCGTCTCACCAAGAACGCCAGGAACAGGTTGGAGCTCCACCTGTTGATGTTGCAGGGGCTCCCCGACACCGTGTTTGAGATTCCCGAAATAGAAGCGCTCAGACTGGAGCAAGTTAAAAATGTCACCATTCCAGCCAGTGTGGCGAAGCTGGAATCTCTTCGGGAGTTGTCGCTGATTTTCTGTCCTACCAAGCTCCAGCTGCCGGCCCTGAACCACCTCAAGGCAAATTTAAAAGTCCTGTTTCTAGATTTTGAGAGCTTAGAAGAGCTGCCTGTGTGGATGTACACCCTGCACAGCTTGGAGGAGTTACATCTGAGCGGTCCTTTAACCAACGAGGTGTCCAGAAGTGCCACTCTGGACTCAATGCGAGACCTCAGAGCTCTGAGAGTCCTCGCTCTCCGCTCCAACCTCACTAAGATCCCCCCAAGCGTGGTGGATGTTGCATTGCAGCTGCAGCGCTTGTGCATCTACAATGAAGGAGTCAAGCTCCAAGCTTTTAGCAGCTTGAAGAAGCTGACCAACATAGTGTCGCTGGAGCTGGTGGGCTGCGGGTTGGAGCGCATCCCCAGTGCTGTTTTCAGCCTGAACAACCTGCAGGAGTTGGACCTGAAGGACAACAAGCTCACCACCGTTGAGGAGATCCTGAGCTTACAGCACTGCCGCCGGTTAGTGACGCTGAAATTGTGGCACAACAAAATCACCTACATCCCCGATCACATCAGTAAGCTGCACACCCTGGAGACGCTGGATGTCAGCTGGAACAAGCTGCGAAAGCTTCCCTCTCGGTTGTTTTATTGCACCAAACTCAGGCACCTGGATGTCTCCCACAACCAGCTCACCTCTCTTCCTCCTGAGGTGGGCATCATGCAGGGCCTCCAGTTCTTCTCCGCTGCTTTCAACTCTCTGGAGACGCTGCCGGAGGAGCTGTTCTCCTGTAAGAGGCTAAAGACGTTGGCTCTCGGGAACAACTGCCTGCCGTATCTCAGCTCCAGAGTGTCGAGCCTGGCCCAGCTGGTCCGGCTGGAGGTTAAAGGGAACCGCCTGGAGTCTCTGCCTGTGGAGGTAGGGGACTGTCCTCTGCTGAATATCAGCGGACTGGTAGCAGAGGACAACCTGCTGGATCTGCTGCCATCAGACGTACGCAGCAGGCTGTCGAATGGCTAAAATGTGGAGCTAAAGGCTGCCAGTGACTCTTCTTTTCTCCTTGTAGCACGCTGGTCTGACGTGCATGAAGAAAACCAAGTACAGTAACACTTTATAATAACCACCATTATTAAAATGCCAAATTGATAGTTAATGAAACTTTCATTAATGTTTATTTTACTGTTAACAAATTATTAAATTATAATTAAAAATATTTGCTAATTATTAGTAATGATGCCATTTATGCTATTTTGATTGACTATTGTTTTGCACAATATAACATTTTATATATTTCACTTGTTAATTATTACCAAATTATTTGTAAACCATCAAAGTTTTTGGATGGCTAATATAAAGTTGCTGCTGATAATTATAATGCATTTTAAGTGGTTATAAACATTATTTAGATGATGTTATCCATGCACAAATAACTTTTATAGACCACTTGTTATTCATTAACTAATTATTGCAACTTTATAAGAGACATCCACAAAATTATTATAGATGGTTTACAAATCATTTTATATGGTATATAAATATATATTTTAGAATGTTTGTAACAATAAACTGTTGAAATAATATAAATTGTAGCATTAATAATGATTCATAAATATTATTAATTATCCTTTTATTGTTTTTTAATAGTAAAATAACTATTAACTAAAATGTATTCAACTATCAACTCACCCTTTATTAATAATGGTTATTTAAAGTGTTACCAAAGTATTAACAGAGTATTAATCCATGTCTCTTGGGGAAATTTCTCATATAAAATAGCACAGAAGGGGAAAACAAAACCATTACTGACCACAAAGGGAAAACTTATTTATGAAACTAGTCATCATGAAATGTTTGTTCAAATCTGTGTTCACACACAGTGAGTGAAAAATGACTTGCACATGTTTCTGAAAATCTTTTTTAAGCCTTTTCTTAAGAAATACTGTTTTTAAATAAATATTTTACAAACTTTATAGGTGTCCTGTAAATAATCTACTTAATCGTATTTTTTATTAAGCTGATTTTGATCAGGCAGTAATAAAAACAAGAAGTCTTTTAAATGAATCATCAGATTACTCTTACTGTGACGAGACAGGTGCTCAAATCATCACAAAAATAAAACAGGTTTTGTCGTCAAATTGTCCCACAGCAGCGTTTTTAATGTTTACTGAATATTTAGTGGATTATTCAGAGCACAAGTCAGGGATCATTTCTAACCGTGCCATATCCTGTCGGACAGGTTTATACAGCACCAAGAAGTGTTTCCCACAGACCGGCGGCTCATGTTGCTCCCATTCAGACACTAAACAAGTAGAGGGAGAAAAAGCCTTTCAGTAGCAGAATAAAAGGTATTCAGCTCTCTGTTTACGCATTCAGTCACATGGAGAAAAGACTGAAAACATACATGAGATTATGAATCAGAAGTCGAGTCAGCGTGCATAACATGATACACTAATTAAAGAAAAGATAAGATGTCTATGGTGACAGGTGAAACATTGTACATATTGTACATGCATTCATTATTCTTCTCCGTTTAATTGGACTTCCTCTTTGCCCCTTATTGAACTTTTACAGTAAAATATTCGGAACAATTTCCTGTTAAGTAGTGACGTGAAATCACCTAAAAAATATTAACTTTATCTGATTGCACATTTTGTGCATCATTCCCTTGTGCAGATATATTTGCAGAGCCTGTCTTAATGGTGGATCCTTTTTTATTTATTATCTTATTCTCTGCCCACGTAGTATGTTTCACATTCAAAGTAGACTTAGACTTTTTACACTTTTCACCAAACTTTTTAGGGGAAATCCTAAACTTCCCCAACTTTTGACCTCCAAAGGAACCTTGGTTTCTTAGCTAAAATTGAAATGAAATAGCCAAACAACATGCCCCAGTGATTGGTCCAGCAGAGTTAAAGGTTAATCAAATTACAAGTAAACAGATATGGGGCCAAACAATATTCCAGCACAGAACATCCTACATGATGCACAAAATGTAGGAAGAACAAGGGGATAAATAGGAACCTGCTCGTTTGTTTATGTCCCACTGCTTTCAATAAGATTATCCAGCCATGGCTAAAATTAACTGCATTTCCATGTGAAAATATCTAGTTTGGAAGCATATTCTAGGCACATTATTGCATATGGCTACACGGTACTGTAGTGGTTAGCACTTTTGCCTCACAACAAGATGCCGGTTTCGACTCCAGTCCAACTCACAGTCCAAAAACATGCACTCAGGTTTGATTGGTGACACGTTTCTGTCTCTATGTGTCAGCCCTGTGATAGTCTGGCACCCAATGTTAGCTGGGATCAGCTCCAGCTGCCCGCGACCCGAATGCAGATAAGCGGTTAAGGATACTGACTGAATGAATTATTGAATACTTCTAGGATTTAAAAACCTGAAACAAGGAAATAAGATAAAAGTTTCTGCACTGGAAGTGACCGTAGTTGCTCATGTTTAGTTTTAAGATGAAAAACATAGTAAGGGATGAAATGCTATCAATTGGATTCATTTTTGCTCAGAAATTCATCCGTTCAGCCTCCTGCATTCTTTTCTCTCTCGGTGTTCCCTCCTTGTTCCCTCGGTGTTCCCTGTGTGTACTTTTATACCTCAGCTGGGGCTTCTACTGTTCAGCCTGAACATTGCAGTCATGTCCTGGCTTGCATGGATACACAACAGGATCCTGTCAGTGAGTTTACGGACATACCTCAGTAATACTGGAGCGCACACTGACCTTCCCACACTGCCACACCTCTCAAGGTCATTAGATATAAAACTTTTTTGTATTTTTGTTTATTTTTTCCTTTACATTTTGTCATTCAAATGTTGTCGAAAAAAGACAAAGGAGCCGCGCATTGAATGGAAAATGCCGTAGTGCTTTGTCAATGATTCACCTATTTCTTCTTCTCTCTGGCAGTCAAGTGTGTCACCAGCGTTAACCAAAACAGATGAGATTGCATGATTGTGACTAAGGCTTGGCTAGAAATAACTAACAACATGTTGTGTCTCCAAGAGGGTTGTCAGGAGGGATCTCTTCTGTTAGAGGTGCTGTACTGACTTGAGTCTGAAATGCTGCTTGCACAGTGTGCCTTCAGGCCTGTTTGTACTAATGCAGTATTTAAATTAGAGTAGGAAAATCAGCCTGGAAGCTTCTTCCTGTTGTGAAGCGTAAAATGTCAGGATGCAGTCTCTGCAGGCTGTGATTCCCTGTAGAGTTATGAACGGGCGTGAAGTAAGTGTGAACTGAAGTGTAGACAGTTGACTTACCATGTGTGATTGTTGTGACAGTAAAGCGGTGTCAAAGTTCATAACTCATCAAATGTTTTATATTATTTTACCACTGAGTGACTACTGGTAGGTGTGGTTATTTTAAACACCCATAAAGAAGAACTCTGTGCAGCTTAAATGATTTGGATTTTTTGTGAAGTAAGTGTACCTTAATACAACACTTGCATACACATGCAGATGTTAAAAGTGTTATTGGTCACTATAATCATTCTTAAAGAGAGAAAACAGTCAGGGAATAACAAAAAGAGTTAATTTCAGAATAAAAAGACTGGCCTATTTGTCTAACTTAGACTGTTGAAGCTTCATATTACCTGAAATACCAACATCTAAATCATATTTCATCATATTTCATCATATTTATCTTAACAATTTGACATAAAAATGGATTAAAAGTTATGACATAAAACCCCAATGCTGATTCATTATGATGATTTTGATAGGCAACCAAATGAAATGCAAAATTATGAAATTTTTAGAAAATTGTTGGGAACATTTGAAAGAATAATATAAGAACACCTCTCCACGAAATATATAACATACAGTACCAGTCAGAAGTTTGGTCACACCTTCTCATTCAATGGGTTTCTTTATTTTTGTTATATTTTCTAAATTGTAGATTAATATTAAAGACATCAAAACTATGATTGAACACATAAGGAATTATATAGTGAACAAAAAAAAAGTTAAGCAAACCAGAATAGATTTTAGATTCAAAGTAGCCATCTTTTGCTTTGATGGTCTCAAACACATTGAGAAGGCAAGAAATTCCACTCATGTTAATATAAAACCATTCCAGGTGAGCAGCTCATGAAGCTGACTGAGAGAAGTATGCGAAGCTGTCATCAAAACAAAAGGCACTGTGAAGAATGTAAAATATAAAACATATTCTGGTTTGTTAATCACTTGTGTTGTGTTCTTTCATAGTTTTCATGTCATCAGTATTAATCTTCAATGTTGAAAATAAGAAAAATGAAGAAAAATGTCATTGAATGAGAAGGTGTGTCCAAACTTTTGACTGGTACTGTTTTAGCCATTTTAATACAGAAAAGTTACACATTATACCTTTAAAATGTTTGTCACTTTGAATTGGACTCCCCCCAGTGTTGTCGTCATGGTGTTTTCCCACACATCTGTATGTGTATGTCAGTGTGGGAGGAGGCTCATACTGGTTTTTCTTGTCCACTCCTTTTACTTCTTGCTGCTGGTAAACACTTCACTGTTGCTGTTAACCCTCCCAGCCTGCAGAACAAACGAACCACGGCTGAGTTTATACAGGGAGTGGTTGCACGTACACACACACACACACACACACACACACACACACACACACACACACACACACACACACACACAGTTGCTCAGTGAAGGAGCTCTACCTAGTGGCTGGGGGCAGCTCTGTCTAGATTATCATGTTTACAACTGTTTTGTGTGTTTATATTCAAATAATAGGTGAGATTGTGTGTCTTTACTACACAATAGATTGATGACGAAGACTAACTGGGAGAATATGGGTGGGGATATTTAATGACACCGCAACTACTTCTGCTGAAGTACGTTTAAGTATTCAACCTGTTGCTGCAGTAGAGTGAGTCCATGCCCAAAAGTCAAATACTGTGGTTGGCTGTACAGCTCCCTGCAGGTGTCCATGTGTTGGGCTATGTTAATCTGAAACAAGTAGGTGAAAACAACTTGAAACTCCAGACTGCAGTAGTGGAGACTAGCAACACATACTGTAAAAAACAAACTTGATTACATGTAAAAGATATTAAAATGTTACTTGATGAAAGCGCATAACTATTGGAAAAATGGACATAAAGTATCAAACAAAGTACTCATAAGGCAGAGAAATGTGAGTCATGGGAGTAGTTAAGGTCATCAAAAATATCAACACTTTGATACTTTTTCTGTTAATCTTACATTTACTGTAGCTAAAGTAACAAAGCTATGTAAAAAAACAGATTCACAGTCAGATGTTAAGCAGCATTATTGGCATAGAGAATGTGTAGGCTTATTTGGTAGGGAAAACATTTAAGGATGAGTGATAATAGGGGATCATACAAAGTTGCTGAAGACATCAAAGTGTGACCTTGCCCTAATAAGGACTGGGGTAATAACAGCCGCCCGATTGATTCTTAGGCTAGAAAAGTGGGTCCCCCACAAAATTTAGGCAATGGCTGGACCTTATGTCAGAGATACTGAATATGAGTACATGTTAGACAGAATTAATAATGAAAATGAGAACTTTAAAAAGTCATGGGACCACTTTTTTACCTATTGTAATGTGAATTTATCGCGACGAGGCAAATATGCTACTGTGGTGCCTGAAATGTTATCCTACTCTGGTCTTGCGTTTCCTTGTTTTCTTTTCCTTTTTTAGGATTTTTTGGTTGAAAACTCACTTGTTGGAAACTCACTTGTGATCAATCTTGGGACATAATACTGTACTGTATAATACCAATGCTGTCTACTGTATTGTTGTTGTTGTTGCTGTTTTTTACATGAAAACTAAATAAAAAGTGGAAATACAAAAAAAAGAGTGATAAAAATATTAACATATTTTGTATATAATCATATTTTGTGTGCCTAGGACTGTTTGTCTCTGTTCGCTGTGTGAACAAAAGAGGTCAAAGTATGCCTTTTTAAATATAAGCAGTGTATCAAAGTGTTGAATTTTTATTATTGATGTATAAGTAGAATTTCAATGTATCTGCTAGAACTGAAGCAAATCTCAAGTACTTCATATTTTCTGGGGTACTTTAATGTATAACCTCAAATCATATCTTGCAAGATTATATAGTTTGTGTGTAATATTTTTTTACTAGTGAACTAGTAACTTTAGAGGAGTAAAAAGTACAATATTTTCATCTGAAATGGAAGTTTTAAGTGGCACAAAATGGAAATACTCAAGTAAAGTAGCCTACAAGTATTTTATAATTCTACTTCAGAACTGAGTACTAAGTTATTTTTCTCTGTAAAATCAGCTGGTCAGAGTTTTGAATTAATGTAAATATGTTTCACATGATGATAGTGAAGAGATACACATGACACACATGTAAGCTACCAGTAACATACATGGTCTCTGTGTGACATCATGAGGCTCCACACAGCGGCCCGGCAGCACAGTAGATGAACTGTAACTCCTTTCTCGGCCGGTGAAGTTGGCCCGTGGCTCACAAGCAAACAAAATGCCCATTGTACTACCGCGGCCCCCACAAACATCAGCAAACTGTGCCACCGTTACCTACAAGCCCTAACACAACAGGGCCCTCATTCATTTTGAGCTCCAATCCTGATATCTGTTCGACCTTTCAGAGGCATTCCAGTGTGCCGTTATTATAAATGTCCTTGATGAATCACCTTGGGGAAGAGCTGAACACTCGAGGATGCATGTAGATAAGAGAGATACAGTCAGCACACTGGTTTGCCTCTTAAAGGGACAGTTTGCCTCAAAATCAAAAATACATATTTTCCTCCTACCTGTTATGCTATTTATCATTATAGATTGAGTTGCAGAGTGTTATGGATATTAGCCATATGTATTGCCTCTCTACTTTAGCTTCTATGTGAAACTCACAACAAGGTCTGTGGATTATCTTCAGTAACGGGTCATGATTTCTGGAAAGAGACGTTGCTGTTGAGTTTGTTAAATCTAGTTTTTTGGCTCTTTGAACACTACAAGCAGAGATCTGTTCTCTGTTACTCTACAGCTGATTACACCAACACTCTGCAACTCACACAAAAACAGTTAGCTTGATAAATAGCACTAAAGATAAGAGGATAAATGTGTACGTTTGGGGGGATTTTGGAGTAAATACCATTTACATTCTTTATAATCTGATGTATTGTAGATTATGAAGTAATGAATGTGGGTAACAAAGGCAAACTTACCAGAAATCCATTTTATTTATGCTTTAACAGTGTTTCTTTGGTTCTCCATGCCAAAAAAAGTACTTTTAATAGTACAACTGGTTCCTTTTTTCCCCCTTTTTTCTCATGAATCTCCAAAATGAAGCAATACCTACAATAATTTCACCTATGGTTATTGATATTTAAATATTTATCATAGGTCAGAGCAAAACAAAAAAATGCTGATTAAAGAGGAGCACAAAAACATATTTGTAGAGCAGGATGTTGTTTTGTCATCTTCCTTATCTTGTTAATCATAAACATTGTGTGACCCCAAAGATTTACCTTGTTACCCCTTTATGGGGGAACCTCCCGCTTCATAGTAGTATACTATGAGAAATATCAATATTTCCTAGGTAACAATGTGAGTTCAATTGTTCAGTCTGTGTGTTTTGTTTTGTGTTTTCCCAGCTGTGAGACTAATTAAGATTTATTAGTCCCACAGCTGGGAAATGTGCAGTGTTACAGCAGGAAAGGGGATAATGCAATAACTAGAAGCATCAGTCAAACAAGATAGATAAAAGTCTAACGTCCTAAATACACGTTTAAAAGAAACATCTTCCCCAAATAGCCAAGGTAAAGACCTCCATGCCCTCAATAGCAGCAGCCCAGAAGATCTACACCAGCTTACCTGACGGCCTTTCCTCCTTCAGGATAGTTGAATCAGTACCCAGTTTAAAATTAAAACTATGACTTCAAGACTTCAAGTTCAACACTTTATTTTGTGTTTTCTTCTTCAAATAGTAAAGTGAATAAGCTCACTTTTGTTTTAAAAGTATTTATATAAATAACATTTCAACAAATCACAATAAATGTTGCTATTTACAAAGTCACAGGAATATTCAGTCCTATTCCAACAATAAATAAGAGTTAATTCAAAGTCTAAGTACATCTAATTAAGAGAAACAAAACTATGAAAAGCAATCAGGGTGCACCATGTCAAGTTTTGTAAAAGTGTTTAAAAACACACGCAAGGTATCAACTGTTACACAATGGAAATAATTACAAAAACACTGGGGAAACTATCTACAAATGTGCACTCCCAATCAATAGGGACAACAGAGATATATAAGGTGCCTAAATTGCACTGTGCAAAAGAGGTGTCTACTGTATATAGCCACCCATCCACTGAAAATAAGCTGCCAGGACAATATTTCCTGTGACACATATTAATGCTGAGCCACTATTAACAAAAAATAATCCTTTACACAGCAATGAATTCAAGTCACCAGGTTTGAAGCAAAAACGAGAAGTTAGATCCAGGTTACCCAGAAGGCACCCATCACCGGACTCCTGACTAACTATGAATGTGAGCGAAAAGCAAGTCAATCATATCAGGCACACATGAAGCTCGGGCCACGTCTATCGCCGTCTGGCCGCTGATGTTGGCGTGCTTCAGGTCGGACCTCGGCGCCAAGAACTCCACAACATCCCGGTGGCCTTCCCGGATGGCAATGTGGATAGGCAGGGCGCCACTCTGGTCCGGGATGTTCACTGAAGCACCGTACTCCACCAGAACCTGCAGAGTGTCCAGGAATCCCGTTCGGGCTGCGTCATGGACAGGAACGATCCCGTGTTTGTCCTGGATGTTGGGGTCTGCGCCTTTCTCCAGCAGCAGGCTGGCGATGTTGGAGTTCCCCATCATCATCACCTGCAGGACGCATCAGAGGAGAAGAGAGCGCACAGTAAGTTTAAGTCACTTCCAAGAAAATCTATAAAGTGGGACCTGGTGTAGAATTGAATTAATTAATACAGTCACTGTGTTTAGTATTAATGAGAATCAAAAAAAACTTTAGGACTGTTAGTTGGACAAAACAAGCTATTTTAATGCGTCTCCTTGAGTATGGGAAACCACATGGATTTTTAAAAAATCTTTTATAGACTAAACCACAAAAAAAATGAACAAACGCAATGCTAGAGAAAAGCTTTGTTAATTGCAGCCTCATAATAACAAAGTACAGCCTTAGAAAAGACCACAAAGATCACCTCTCTTAATCTGTTTAAGCTTAAACTGAATATGACGGCCTTCATTGAGGAAGAATTTATTTAAAGAGCTGTTATATTAGACTTGAATTATTTTAAAAAATAATTAATAAATTAACAACTGAGTGTATATATATATCCTCTTTTTTTAGAACCAACCTTTTTTGTCCCACAGAATATCAAATGTACACTGTACATTACATAATGTTATCCCTTCTTACCCCACCAAATGCTATATAATATTTTTAATTTGCTATATTAATACAGATAACTCTGTGACATTACTTAATCACAGTATACTATATTATTATTATTATTAATAATAATAATAATAATAATAACAATAATAATACATCGCATTTATATAGCGCTTTTCTAAACACTCAAAGACACAGGGTAATAAATACATAAACAGGGGGAAAAGTCAGTGGTTGTGGGCGCATTTGAAGAGGTGAGTTTTGAGGGTTTATTTTTAAGATGGACAGTGAGGGGGAGTTATAAATGCCTATCATATTAATTGTCATAATTTTTAGACCTAGAGAGTCGAAATTTGAAATATTCTACATTGTGCTGGAGTTTACTTCCGTTTCCAGGCATTTAGATTTGATTGCTACATAGTGCATATATCTCAGATTGTGTCTTCATACACGGTGCTTATAATGGGCGACTTTTCGAGGGAAAAAAAACAAGGCAGCCATCTGCATTGTTATGACAAGATGAAAAGAGAGGAGTCTCTAACCAATGCCATCGTGCATATATCTGTGCAGTTAATAGCTCTGTAAATATCAGGGTCAGTGACAAATAAGGGTTGGCAAGATGTCAAATGATGTAACCACAAAAAAATGATAAATATTAATTACTTCATCCACCTACACTGTATTTAAGTGGACTTATACATATGACTACTTCATTCTAAAACATCAAATTACATTTTTTTCTGAGTGTTTCTACATTTACACATTTCATCAATATTGAGCAGAACATATTCTAAAAACAACCATTTTTTTCTAAAGTTTTGACAAATTATGTAAAATTTGTTACATACCATAGTGTTACAATGTAAACGTGGATTGTATTGTTTCCTCATTTTAGTTCTCATTTATTTTCCTGTATATAATCAGATTTTTATGGGAAAAAATTACTGGTTATACCAACTGACACTGGATTAGATCATTTCATTGACCCATTAACCACATCTAAACGTTTTTGTGCCTTTGGTCCTCACCTGTAGCGCAGTCCTGCCAAATTCATTGAGAGTATCCGGGTGCACACCGCATTCCTCCAGGATCCTTTGCACCTCGCTCCTATTCCCTTTGGCTGCTGCCGCCGTCAAAGCTTTACCGGCATCCATCTCACTAAGGACCATTATAGTCTCTCTTTCTGTCTGGTCAGGGTGAGATGTACAACAGTCGTTACACCAACACTCAACCATGCGCTGCTTGTAATGGCAATTAAAGTCTAACATGACAGTAAACAGATGAAGTCCGGATCCAGGAAGATTAACTCCGCTAGCTTGCTAACTAGCTACCGCAGCATCCGGCTAACGTAAGCTTCTGTTCCCCGTTGACGCCATGTTATCTGACCGTGCTAGCGTACTGCTATACATCGGGTAGGTGTTCACACATAGTAAGTTTAAACAACAAAGCTCTGAAAACATTTGTTATCCCCAGAGAGAGAGACAAGTCGCGTCCACTGAATCTCACAAACAATTAGCATCCAGGCTAACCGCTAACACTAAAAAGAGACCAAGCTGTAGAGGTTTTTAAGCGTACCTTGTTCGGTTCCTTAAGATCCACAACGTCGCAGTGGTTTGCTATCCCGCTGTTTCTAAAGACCAGTAATTTCAAATAAAATCCAAACTAGGAAAGTTTATCAACATTAGAAAATACATTTGCGCGCTGAGATCCACACAGCGGTGTCTCCAGACTACAATTTACAAACATTGGAGAGATCACACGCCGACCAATCACAGCTCGCCCAGAGGGTGTTGCTCTTCCATATATGGTAAAAGAGGCGGGGTTACAACTCGGTTACTACACTATCACTGTGGTAACAGCAGCTGTCGGCCAATCAGAGCACGTAGTGAAGAAAGCGGGCGATTTGTATACGTTGATGTCTTCAAAGGCAGTTCATTCACATTTCTGACCTTTAGTTGTATTTCTCCAGAGGCAAGTGTGGAAAAAAGGCGGGTGTAAGTTTTTAATTTAGGCGGAATTTAGTGACTGTGATTGCACAATGCATGACAATAGTATGAGGACAAAACCCGTCCTTATGTGGTGATGCAAACTCATGAAATAAACAAAAGGGCACAACATAAATACTAAGGTTACTAATGACAAATAGTTTAAAAAGTAATAATTTCATTTAGCATTTAAATAATTTCCAGTGGTCTTACAATAGACACATTAAAATCAAGTTGCACACACATTTCATAGACATTAAATAGAGCAGGTGAAATTTAAAGACATTCTTTCAGTCCAGTTAAAGTGATCATTTATGTTCCTCTGGAAGTCCTTTATGTGAGGAATATACAGTGATCTCTCAGCCTTTACACATTGGTCCTCAGCTGGTAGTCTAAATAAAAAGAAGAAATTATTATTATCATTCAATGTATTCATCCATCTGACAAATATATAGTATATATCATCCTGAAACAGTATGTTCTGAAGAAAAATATTAATGTACCTCCACTCTGTGTAATGTACCGGACCCATGGTAAAGCCTGATAACCACTTTTCTCAATGATCTTCATATATCGCACCTGGGTAAGACAAAGACAAAAACATGTTGAGACACAAATGTGCATCAACAATTAAAATTAAATCTATTTTGGAAGTCTCAGCACACATATCTGCTCTGACAAGGCCTGACTTGAATATTCACGGGCTGTTAACTAAGCAAAGCTGTGAACATGTCAGGTGATAGCTAGAGCTTGATAACTGTGCGTATCATGGGTAGAGATTGATATAAACAAGATACACCCAATAAATCATGCTGTGACAGGCCTCAGATGCAGAGTAACTGCTCTCAAATGGACTTGACTCATACAACCACAGGCTATATTCTACGGTTGTTTTGACATTAAAGAAGTGGCTCAGCATAAAAAAAAAATGAAGAAAAAAATAAAATAAAATGTATAATAATTTATAATAAAAAAATCTAATAATTCAAATGTCTTTCAAACATTAAAAGTGACTCAAAGGGCTTCACAGTATGGCATTAAAAAATAAAATACAAAAGCAAAATATTTTTTTAATAAAACTTCACAATAGAAAAAATACACAAGATAAACAAGTTAATAAAAACAGAAAAAATATACAATAAAAGACAGAGAAAAAAATATATACAAATAGTAGAAAGAGAAAAAAGTATAAAATAGAAAGAATAGAAAGAATTAAAATATTTTTCTCTTCTTTCCATGAAAGTATTGTGATAATGTGATTTATTGTTGACAGATAAAGTGAATCTCTTTTCAAAACTTAACTTATTTATCAATCTCTTCCAAACAACATATCACAATGAAAATGAAACCACAATCAACAGAATATTGTGTCTGAAAGCAAAATTATTCAAACTTTATGGGTGACTGTGTACATTAACTAAGACCTTAAATAAACATAAACACACACAAACCTGTATTCCTGAGACTGTGAAGTATGGGATTTCAAATTTGACTGTAATAGGAGGTTTGCCTTCAAGCTCATCGTTCTCCACACTGGGCAGACCAAAATGAGCTCTCATTAGAAACTCTTTACCTCCCTGGATAGATTGATGGACACAGATAAATGGATAGACAAACAAACACAGAGATGGACAGACAACAGAAAGACAGAGATAGAGAGAGAGAGCGAGAGAGAGAGAGTTAACTACAAAACACATTAAAGTTTTTGTTCAGAATGTGTGCTTTAGTGCAATGAACATACAAATCTTGATGTGTGTGTGAATGTCTTACAGGGAAAGACTTGATGGTCCACACCACCATGTTCTTCTCAGGCACATATTTGGCGTTTCCTGTGCTGGTTTTGAACTTCGGTGAGTCGGCATCACTGGGGACGGGGACTCTCACCTCTACATTATTTGCCACAGACTGTTTCTTAAATTGTCCCTTTGCCTAAAAACACAACACAACAGTTACTGTGAAGCCAGTTAATGTGTATACAGTTAACAAAACGTTTGACCCAACTTTTAAAAGCACAAATCTCTATTGACACAAAACATTTATAAGAAAGGCCTGTAGTATTTTTTGCCACTGTCGTTAAAAATACAGTGGGTCAGTACCTTAACCATGATTTCCACTCGACTGTGAGAGAATTTCTCTATGACTGATTCAATCCAAATCAGAGGTTTCACCTGTAAGAGATGAAGGAAAGGGTTTCAGCATATACACAATTAAAACAACAGAAAAAAAGCTTTCTTGAGTTACATATGCACATTATTCAGTATTAATTCATGTGTTTACATGCATAGCACTACAAGGCTCATTAAGGTTTTCAGAGCTGCACTATAGACTCAATATTTCTGCACATACACATTTGCATAATGAACAAATCAAATATATGGCCAAAAGTACTCAATTGCTTTTATACGTAATTTCAATGAGTTTGTGTGTTATCTATTTCATATAAAAATCTATCTATCTAAGCACATGTGGATGGTGTAAGTGACAAATATAAATGTTTCAGTATGAATACAAGGTGCTGAATGTGACTAACATGGGTATTGATGCGGTAGGACATGAGTTCAGACTCTCCATCTGGAGGAATGAAGGAGATTGTTCGGTCGCTCTCAAAGCGAGAGAGACGGACACACTGGTGGAACTTCACATCCTCCATCACCACTGTCTTCCCCTTGTCACCTGAGCAAAAAACAATATAATCAGTGGAATTAATTTGAATATCCAGCTAGATAAGTGGAGTAACAGGTGGATGTGGTTATGGCTGTATACGTACGTCCGGTGAGAGCGAAGAGGACTCGATCGTTGAGGCCCAGCCGCAGTTCAGGCATCCCAGAGAGCATCGTTTTCAGCTTGATGCTGCCCACGATGTCACTGCTCATCACGCTGCCATTGGCATTCACCTGAACAAACACATGGACCGATTATAAGACAATAGGAACAAGACATTCAACTCAATGAGGGTCAGGTCTATTTGTAGTATTTTTTACATCTATTTGTAGTCATTTTGCATCTCTTTGTGGTTGTTTCGTGTCTCTTTGTGGTCATTTTGCATCTCTGTGAATGTTTTGAATCTTTTTTTGTCATTGTGTTACTTTCTGAGGTTGTTTTGTATTTAATGTTGGTCGTTTTGGGTGTCTTCACACTGGTTAACCATCTATTTTTAGTTTTTTTTACATCTCTGTAGTTTTTTGCATCTATTTTTGTGGTTTTGCATTCCTTTGTTGTTGTTTTGTGTCTCTTTGTAGTCATTTTCTGTCGTTTGTAGTCGGTATGTGTATGTTTTTGGTCATTTTGTGTCCATTTTCAGTAATTTGGCGACTCTGTAAGGTCGTGTCTATAATCAATTTGTGTTGTTTGTAGTGGTTTTGTTTGTGTTTGTGGTCATTTTGCATCTCTTTGTGATAATTTTGTGTGTGTATGCAGCCTGTCTTACCAGCACGTTGATGGACTCGATGACATCAATAAAGACCTCGTTCTTCTTGTACTTGATGCCCTCTGACCTCCAGGAGACAGCATTGGTGACGGTGGTCGGCACTTTGGACTTTGCCACCTCGAGCTTGGCACCTTCCTGAGTAATGTATCTACAAGAGGTGAGATAAAAAATGGTTAAATAACAGACTCTTTGTCAAAATACAGAATACTAATATACACATGTACAGTGTGTGCATCTTGTGAAGCCTCACTCCTGTAGGATCTTGCTGTCGGTCGTCTGAGGGAATCCAAAGTCCATTAGCTCATCCAGCAGCTCGTAGACGACCACAAAATTATCCTGAATGCTCTCCTCCTCCAGCTCTTTGAAGTACTCTGTGAACACCTGAATAAGACACAACAGCCTCATCTGTGACAGCTCTGAGTAACTGCCAGCTTTTACTTTGGATTATCACTAACTGCCAACTTTCACTGGCTCTTCACACAAATGCAAGTTTATCCCTCAAAACTGTACAACAAACATTCATACAAACATTTAAATTAGAAGTCATCAGTGTGTGTGTGACTCACCTCCACTAGTTTGTATAGAAATGAGTACACGAGGGAGGCATTGGAGTTCTTGTTTGTAGTGGCGACCACTGAGCAGAGATCAGGTCAAGGAGTATTCTATACATCGTTTGTTACAGTTAAGATTAAATCTTATTGTTCAGTTTCCTACAGTTTATTTCTAAGGACATAATCCAATAATCTGATGTTAATGGATTACATTTGGGCCTCATCTATCACAGGTTAAAACTGACTACATTTCTTTATTATCTTTATTTCTTCACGTCTCTCAGTAAATATAAGGATACAGTACAGATTGCTGTGTTTGATCCACATGAAGTGCACGTTGCCGTGTGACAGTACAGGACAGAGGAGCCCTTCCTCTTCGTGTTGCATGAGTAGAGGCAGGAAGTGGTCGATCTCCGCCATGTCCACATCGCCTTTGTAGTTCCGACAAATCAACACCTGAGTGGTAAGAATAAAGACAGATGGTCAGACAACTGTTTGTTCATATTACTGTGACAATACCAAATCTCATTGACTGCAACTGTCATTAAAATATTTTTTTCAATTATTATAGCCATGAATTTTTTTTATTGTTATTTGATTTGTATGTACCTCAGCACCATTGTAAATAAAGGTTCTACCTCAATGGATTTTCCAAAGTTAAAATTATTGAAAAAATAAAATACATTTTAAACAAAATATGGCTATGAGTTCTATGACTCAGTTTTACTCCTGAGTATTGCACCATTGCATCATGGGAAAATGTGACTTAAAATCTGTTTAAATTACAAGAAATAATGTCATGAATATAGAAATTAGGTTTTGTCGCAATAAATTATTCAAACAACATACAACCTGCTGTCGACCAGATCTTAAAAGAAATCTGTTATCAACAAAGATGAAACAATATTTCATCTGTGTGTCTCAAACAAAGCTTTTTATTATGAACCACAGTCTTTGTGTCTCTTTTCATGAGTACACTGACAAGTTGATGCTAGATATAAGGAATGGTCCCTTATTGTTATATATTCTTATAGTTGATTAAACGATTAGTCAAATGGACTGTGATTTCAATAATAATCATAGCCAAGTCATTTTTCAAAGAAAAATATCAAATAGTTTTGAGTTCCAGCATCTCTGTTGCCATGATTTGTTCATTGTATGTGAGAGAGGCTTCCATGCCTCTTCTCAGGCCTGCTTCTCCAAACTGGGGAGTGATGACTGCCATATACTGTAGGAAATAAACAGACTCAGGATAAACACCTCATACGACCCTTACTTCAATAAATCCGAACTATCCCTTTAAATAAATAAGTGGGGACCACGCTAGTTCTGTCACTGACCTCTGTAAGCCTGCAGACCTATTCTACTTTAAAAACAATGACCTATTATACTAGATCGAAAAGCTAAAATTACAAAGATAAGACATGCGTAACAGGTGACCTGCAAACCTGACACCTGTAGGAGATGATGATCAAATAAACTAAACGCCTCATGTCTTCAGTTAGCACACCCTTTTATCACACAGAACACCTGAAACCATGTGTACTTCCATATCTCTGTGACACTAACTTGTGTGTCAGGTTACGCTTCCTGTTTGTGCCATCATGCATTGTTAATAAATAAAAGATGGTGACACAGATGCCATGACTGGGTGCTGTAGGTTAGGTGCTGCAACACAGTTGGTCACTTTCACTGAAGTTATTTGAGGCTGCAGCCTGTATTTCCACTAACATACGTGTATCCGGAAGTAAAGCAGAAAAGGTCGATGAATGAGTGTGTTGCAAGCTCTTCATTAATTTTTAACGACGCAAACGCTATTAATGTTTAACATTTAAAGCAACAGTTAAAAGCAGCAACTAAAAAACTCTAATCCTAAATGTGTATGGGCCTAAATGTGGGGTTTTATAACGCGTGTCGCTGAAATTAAGTCAGTGTGTCCAATCAGCTCCAGCATTAATCTTACCTTCCCCTTCAGATCCAGCACAAATATAGCGGAGGCAGACATCGTGCCTGAACCCACAGTAGATCAACACGCGAGGCTACAGAGCACACAAAGTCAGATTAAAGTTCAACTCGAGTTCTTCACTTAAACTTAAAGTCGCTCCGTCATCCAAACTGAAGACATTTATCCGCCTGAGGTGGTCATGGACTCCTGCGTCTCTTTTTCCTGAAGGTGCCGTGACGTCATCGTATGCAGGTAAAACATTCACCAGCTCGCTCACCTGAGAAAAGAGGCGGAGGAGGAGGAGGAGGGTGCACTGCCCAGTGTGTCCGCTAGAGGGCGCAACAGACACACAAATCAGAGCAGGGATGAGAAGCGTGTGCTGACTTTATAACCTCTGAATACTGTTGATGGATGTCTGTGCTTGGTTTTCCCCAATAATTCATCATTTGGTTTCTCCGGTGATGGAAGATGTAGGTAATAAGTGCTATGGTCTAAAAATACTCTGTTAAAAGTGAAAGCCATACATTAAAAATGCTACGAAAGCAAAAGTAAAGTATCAGTTTTAGCCTCAGATATATATAAAAAAAAAAAAAGTATATTCTTTTTTGATAAAGAAGTATAAAGTAACAGAAAATGGAGATAGCCAACTCAAGTAAAGTACCTCAGAATACCTCAAAATTATTAACTACAGTTTAGTATTGAGGCTAAGTAATTGTACATAGTTATGGAGATATACCTTAAGTGCCAAAAGTAAAACATGTCATTATGCAGATCTCATTATTTCAGAACACTACATATTATGTCACTGGATTATTCCCGCACATTTACCAGCTGCGTCTCTTATGTTACAGCTGGTAAAGGTGGTAGTAAATTACAACTACACTATATAATGCTTAATCTATAATAGACCTTAATTTAGTAGTTATATTGTATTTTCTATTGATAAAGTAATAAAGCAAAGTAACTACCGTTGTGTAATAAGTGTAGTGGAGTAAAACGTTTATTATATAAAATAAGTGTCCCAACATTGTACTTGAGTAAATACACTTAGCTACATTGTACCACTGCCTTTATCCTAAATGGGAAAATGTTTTGTCATAGATCTACAGCTGTACAGATAATGATTCCAAAATATGAACAAAACTGAAAACTGTTAATATGATGTCATTGTAACATGATGAATTTCATCATTTTACATAAACATTGTGTAACAATACAGGAGTCATCTATGATCCATTTACTACAAACCTTATACAAATTAGTATTTATTTTTTGTCATCTGAAAACTGCATGCTATACCTGACAGTTATACTGGCTTTTAACATTATAGAACAGGTAATAATAAAGCTATAGTGCACCTTTCTGAAACCTGTGAAAAAGTTACAAATGTCCTTGAAACACAATAACAGTGTGGTGGCCTTGATTTAAGACATCATTACCTCATGATGACCTCATGAAACATTTTTGCAGTTTTGCAGAACATGCTTGGATTTTTTGTTATACTATAAAGTATTTTTTTCTTTGATGCTCCTTATCGAACACCTTTGTGTGTGCATATAAACACTTCTTTCACTATGAAAGAACAAAGTAAGGTTATCAGGTCAGTCTGAACTAAAAGTGCAGCAGCTAAAGACATTTGTGGTCAGTCACTTATTGAGCAGAGGAGGAAAAAACTCATCCACCCCCACAGAGACGAGGGTCAAAGAGTCCCCAAAGGGTGGAGTTTCTGGCTTGACTGGATCCAGTTCTTGTCACACCACTAAAGATTTCCTTATTGGTTTGTCCACATGGTCTATAGTGATTCCCAAAAGCTCGGAGTGACTGATAGAAATCTCACATTAAATGTATTGAAGAAGAAGTTTTCCTCATGTAATGGATAAATTGTTGACAAAGCATGCATTCAACTTAGGCTGTTGGATATATAGTTTTTAAAAAAGTATATATATATATATATATATAGGCATATATATATATATATATATATATATATATATATATATATATATATGCATCATTTTTTTATTATTACATATTCCCTCCCCTCAGTTCTAAAACCCAGTAAAAAAATATTGATGTCTACTCATGCATAATCTGCACAATGTAGAGACGTCTTCAACTTCTTCTTTTTCATCATCTTTTAAAAGTATTACATGTCCTTAAGGGGCTACAGTCCTTTATTTTGGCCATTATTTGTATTTTCCCTTGATACAGCTAATTGATAGTAAATCTACCTTTATCTGGGAGTGTGTGACCTGCAGCCTCTGGCCTCAGGGTTGCAGAAGCACTTACTGATCACATGCTCGGCGTATTTCTTAAGCCATAAACCTTGCTCTACAAGATCTCCATGTATTACCAGCCCCCTCTGCCCTTTGGGCCTCCCTGCGTGGTATTGTGCCCCAGCTCCCAGCTGCCTTCGTCCCTATTCCGCTGTCTGCTTCTTATCAGCCATGTGTAGGAAGGCAGGGACTAAGAATAACACGCGGCCATGATGGAGGCGTGTGAATGTGTGTCTCTGGGGCCGGATGGACATCAGTCTTTTCCCACTCCTTTTGTCCATATACATTTGGCTCTCCTTATCTGGACTCTGTTGATCTAATGACCATAATCTGAGCAATAAATGATAAAAACACGCCTTATACAGGATATGAACTATAGTAAGACGACCATAAAGACCTTTCTAAAGCATTATTCAAAACAGACATGTGCTGCATGAAACCAGACATTTTGACCCACTTCCCAGCTTGTCTGCATTTTTTTTTTTTTTGCTTTTTCCAGTCAAGGTTAGTATCTACAAATATTTGGGTTTCAAATGTCGACCGCCCAAATCTATCTGAAGTTGCAGGATGAGTATTTTTCCGTAATGTAAACATCATGGTTATTCCCATCAGCCTCAACCACACATAGTATGTTTAACTCTCCCTCCCCGGCTCATGTGATCTGGATTATAGAGGATCCCCTTATAGTGGCTGAGGTCCAACACAAACATATGGAAACACTTCAAAGTCAGCCAAGATGAAAAAACGTGACTTTTCTTTTCTTTAGTGCTGCAACTGTATATTTGACCTAGGTCTACTTTTAAACGGGAGCTGCTGTTCCATTACTGTATGGCTGTATTGTTTTTACATACAAAGGCATTCTCTTAACTTTTATTTTAATGGATTATTTGAGTTATCTGGTGTGTTTTATATAATCTCAAAGGGCTTTACAGGCCACAAGAAAACAGGACAGTAATTTTATTCAAAGAAAAATTATTATTGTGAGTATATAACAGTATTAGGATATCTCGTAGGATTGAGATGGTTGAACAGAATGACTATGAATGAGTATTTGTACAGGTTCAGTCTGTTCTCATTTATGGTTTGTATGATTTCTAATGAAAAGTAAAGCACTGGAATCCATAGGTATCCCACAAAATTTTGTTTAGTGACGAAGCAATGTAATGCAAAAGCTACTTAAGTCGCCTGTCGGAAATCCCCGCTCTGTCAACCAGGAGTTCGGGACTTCCCGTTGTTGGAAGTTATATCTGGAAGTAATGTTTTTTAAGCCTCACCCTCTTCCTTTAAGAAAGGAGGTTTTTTTTAACTAAAGCTACTGGTTTTAAAACATTAATGTGCTTAAACAGTGATCGTGACATATCATCAATATGTTGAAAACAGTGCTCGTCACATCTCGTACGAATGTCACTGCAAAAGTTCTCGTTGGAAATCTTCCGAACTCCTTCATGAGAATTTGTTGACAGGTTATTGTATGAAGAATAGGACAGAGAGGGGCAACCTGCAGGAAGAGGGCTTTAAGGACTCTTAAAGTGGAAAGATACTGCCAGGGACAGAGCAGTTTAGCTCAGCATGTTGGCTCTGAGCGAAAGAGATATTAGTAAGGTTTCCTGGAAATCATCAGGTGTGGAGGAGACAGCATTTCTCTTGTCACATGTCCCGGTTGAGTTCAGTCATATTTAGAGCTGGGTGTCGTTTAAAAATACATGATATCAGCACCCTTAAAGCGATATTGATACCAGTGGAGTTCTTCATTTGATACCTTTTTTTCCTGCTTCATTTGAAAGCTTAGGTAGCAGCATTTATTTGCATGAAACTTAAAGTGCCACCATCAATCCTCCCCATTCAAATGATTTTTACACAAATTACATGCTTGAATTTCACTGCAAAAGTTCTTGTAGGAAATCTTCCGAACCCCTTCATGAGATTATGTTGACAGGTTATTGTATGAAGGATTGGACAGAGATGGGTGAGCTGCAGGAAGAGGGCTGCCATGCCAAATACTGCCATTTTTTCCTTTTTCCAGGAAACTGCTGACCCCAGCTTTAAGGACTCTTAAAGTGGAAAGATACTGCCAGGGTCAGAGCAGTTTAGCTCAGCATGCTGGCTCTGAGCGAAAGAGATATTAGTGAGTTTTCCTGTGATACGTGCCTCGATTACGACTTCTCAGTGCTGGTTTTGTAATTGACACTTGATAGCCAACAGAGCTGCTCATGACTTTCTCTGCCTCTCACTGATACAGCCGATCATCCTCAGCTGGATTTTTTACAACACATGTAAAAGTTGCATCCTCCTGCCTCTGGGCAGCCGGAGATGCTGCAGTTCAGCTTGTCAGGTCGTCAAGAGGACACCAAACGGGTTGTTGTTGTTGTTACCTTATCATAGGTGCAGTTGGTAACCACTACAGGGGATTATCTATCCTCCATCCACCTCCCGCTGTCAATTTTTGAGGACACTCCCATTCGCTTACGAGTCGGTGGTGTGAGATGAACTCCACCCTTGGACTTCCAGCTGGCCAATAGGAAGACAGCGAGCGTATATGTAAATAGTGAGGTGAGCGGAGGATGTGGATGACATGCATAGCTGGGGACAGGTGTCATCTGTCACCTGAGCCTCAGGTGCATCAGCCTTATTGCCTCATGGGTGCAACACACAATTAAACTCAGGCTAATTTGTTTGAAATAGAACACTGTCAACAATGGAGCTGCTATGGAGAGATGAAATTAGTGGTTGCAAATATCATTTTGTCCATAATGTTAAGACCATTAAAAAGTGAAGTGAATGCATATAACTCAAACGCCATTTGGCCTTCATTAGATGTGACACTGTTGGGTGTGGAGTCCTTCACGTTGGAATGTGGATCCCAGTTCCTGACAAACGACATACCGAAGCTCAATGCTGATGGCAGCGTGTCCTTAAACAGGGCCTGTCCCTGACGTCAAACCCACTCACTCAAGGTCCCAAAGTCATTCAGCCATTTATTTTATTCCACTAAGCCTCTGCTATTTAAAGCCAAGTGTGTCATGGAAGATTTTTGAATTGACAGATATTAAAATTGTTCGTCAACTAAACCATTTTTTTCTGTGAAACACTTTCATCCCAGTTGGTAGCTTCTAACTTTAAAGACAGATGCTACATAGAATTCTCCTCATATATAAGTGTGGTAATCAAACATGGTTTTTAATGAAAAGTAGAAACATAAAAGGTAACACTTACCGTCATCATAAAACTTTTTAACCATTTTGATGCTTTTATTCTGCAAGCTCTAGTTTATATGCATCTATTGCTAAAGCATCATAAAGTTGGTAAAAACTTGATGAAAATCAGAGCAGAGCTTTTGTTTTTAAACTTATGGCTCAAATTCATTTGGCAATAATCAGTCCATCACCTCTGGCATCCTCATCCTCTTTCTCATGCATGCACTCACCTAAGCATCAACTTGTAAGATTTATATCCTGTTTTTTGTATCATTATTATAATTACCCAACAGTTTTACGTTATGATAGTTTGTTACTGGTTACCTTCCCTTTCTGTAAGGAGGGCTGTATGTTGTTGATAAATTACTTCCCAGTTGCTATTGATGCTTCCTCAGTGACCTCCTCCTCTGCACTCTGAAGCACCGCGGGGGCTGTCATTGTGGAAAGAGGAACCATTATCAAGCATGAATTATGGAGGAGGTTTATTAGATTAGTGAGAGGATGTTTGCTGGTTGTAAGCTTTTATGGGTGTGTCAGGCCATCTCGGACTATTCAGTCAGAATCCTTATAGCCTTCATTCATGACTTGTGTTAAATTCTACATTAATGTTTAATTTGTCTTCATCCTATGGGGAAACATTATGAAATGAGATTCCAGAAAGGGAATATGAAAACACGTAGAGAGACATTAGGACATATTTTCCAAACACAAAGCCAGGTCAGCCAATTTAAAATAACATGACAAGAATTAAGTAGAATTAGTAGCAAAATCTTTCCCCATTAATCTGCAGAAATTCAAGGTTTAACTGAGTAAAATAACTGTCTCTGTATGTTGTGAGTTTATTCATTTAGATCTGATTTATTAGTATGCACTGTGGATTCAACTAAATTCTGTATCTCTTGTTTAAACAAAACTAGCAGATGATTCAAATGAAAGCAAACACATTTGTTATCATCTTAGGCACAAGACCATCAAATTCCCCATCATGTGATAACAAATCTGCTCTTTTGACAGAGCCTGATGGTACGTTAAAGTACTCATCCACTCTGTATTGTATTGTAGATGGAGAACGATGGCAACGTCTCCAGGCAACAAGACGATAAACAGGTTTCATGGACATCCATTGTACCAAAGATAATCAGCTTTGTCAGCTCTGTAAGACATTCAGTACTCGGATCAGTTTTTATCTTGTGTTCTCAAATAATCTACAAGAAATCATCAGACATGGATCAGATGAGACACCATTTTTCTTGTCACATGTCCTAGATGAGTTCAGTCATATTTAGGGCTGGGTGTCGTTTAAAAATGCATGATACCTGACTGATTTAATGTATATATATTTATGGTTTTATCCTGTTTTTTTTTTGCCTTTGTTATACATATATTTTTATATATACTGCTTTTGAATACCATTCAATGTATGCATATATTGTGTCACAAAATTGTTTCACTGTAACTATTTTCAGTGTTGTCTATCTTGTTGTCTGTTTTTGTTGAGAAAAGCAATAAACAAAGTGGGTGGGTGCTGATATCAGCACCAATGCCTGCACCCTTAAGTAGAGTTCTTCATTTGATACCTTTTTTTTCTTTTTCATTCTAGATCTTAGGTAGCAGCATGTATTTACATGAAACGTAAAGTGCCACCACCACTCCTCCCCATTCAAATGATTTTTACACAAATTACACCCTGAACTACCAACTACACTGTGCTCCACTTCCTCACATACAGAGTGTATGGGTTGTAGCTGCTGCTGCAGCAGTGGGCCAGTCACACCATATTTAATCGAAGAAGAGATCTGGGTACAAAAAGGATAAAATGCAGGTGGTCATTTAAGTTGAGTTTTGATATCACTTGGGTTATTCTAAAGGTATTGAGTACCAATACCGAGCCTTAAACATAATACAGCTTTTCCCAGTAATAATATAATAGAATAAAAGAATAATAAAGACTAATAAAGACAAGGACATGTTTTTAAATATTTTTTATTTTATTAAAAAAAGACCAACAAAACCAAAAACAAATGTGCACTGTCAAGCAGGCTGTTGTGCATCAATCCTTACATACATTTTGCTGTGACGGGGAACATCATGCTTTGCACATTACAGTATGTGCCTGAATCTCACAGTGAAAACAAAAAGACAAAGTAACAGAAAATGAAATCAAAATAAATTATTACTTTTATCATCTGAAAAAGTCACAACTGTGTGAGGAACAAAGAAAACATTTCTATGTAACCTGCAGCAGAAACCTGCAGCAGTGACTCAAACAGGATGTTGCACACACACAGCTGAGGTGTGTTTGATTGAACTTAAGTTAAATAACAGCTGTACAATGTAATGGTTAGACTGGCTTAGCTAGAACAAAAGCAACACACCATGTAGGTGCTAACATATAGCATTAATGTTTCCACAGCTAGACAACAACAAACAAAATCCATCTTTCTTTATATTTCCATAAATAAATAAAAGAATCTCTTAAATATTTACAACACTTCTTGATTAAAATGTACAAATATAAAAAGGCAACAGCAGTGAACTTAAGAGAATTTTACAAAAAATATTTACAGAAATTATTTACAGTGTTATGATATGTAATCACCTACAATCACTTTTTACTTATTCATTAAAAAAAGAAAATTCTTCATTTTGGTTGACTTCAGAAAACTCAGCAGCTTTTCCATTTACAGTGTAAACCATCTGTGACTTTCCACACTGCACTATCTTGTTTGAAGATGGGTCACAAAAAGAGGAAAATATAACATTAGAGTACTGATTTCTATGGGAGTTACATTTGAGATTGGATGGGTGATAAAGACTCTGATATGGGAGCCAACTAAACGTGCAACTCTGTACCCAGAGAAGGCTGCAGTATAACTATGAAGAAGTTGGAAAGATAAAGAGGTCAGTAAGGCATTTATATGCATCCAATAAACGTTGCTAGTGTGGATGGAAGGCACACATGAGTGTTAAGACAGTAAAAGTCAGGCTTTTCAAGTTAATCTTCCAGAACTTGTACTTGTGTTATCTAATCAACATACTGAGGCAAATGTGTTGGTGGCAAAGTAAGACAATTTTCTGATAGCTTCAAAAGAGTCAAGGCTCCGGGATTAAGAACATCATCTTCTGAAACCATGCATTAGTCCTTCAGTTTGTGGTCTGGCTAAATAGCTTCCTGCACTTCTGCTCTATTCTTGTCATAGGAAGGTTTTTAAAGATCTTTTTTTTTCTTTTTATCTTCAGACTTGGACGGCACAGTGCTGAGGTCAGAAACATTAAGCCACAAAATTAGCTCACTGGGGGGAGGGGGGGGAGCAGCAGTAGAAATAATATGGCCTTTGTTGCTTCGTGTTTGCATCAGGACAAAAAAAACACTTCAAATAAAGCTATTGTCTTCTTCTTCTTCTTCTTCTTCTTTAGGTCATGCAATATCCATGTCCTCCATGCTCAGCATTTGTCTCTGCAAAATAAAGTAACATTGAATAAGAAAATCAGTAAAACTACACAGTTAGAGTTAATTTTTAGAGACTATATTTAACAATAAAGCGAGCTGGTATCAAAGTGAAGATACCTGAGGGTAAACGTAGCCTTCAGAGCTGTTCCTGCAGATGTGTAGCTCATCCTCTGTGGTTTTCTGGTACACTGGATTGTCAAAGTGGATGGTGTTGGTGTTCTTCAGACGCCAGTGTCTCCATAGCAGCACTGCTCCAAAGATCACCAGGGACATGACGACTGCGGAGCAAAAGAGGAGTTGAAGGTCATTTGGTGAAAAATGAAAATAGGTGCAGACTAAACAGCCCTTTAGGCAGCATCTGGGGGTGAGAAGAGTAGAGTGTGTGGTTGAAAAAAAAAGTCAAATGTGGGACTTACGTATTGGCAGCACGATGTAGAGAGCAGCAGGGTGGGAAGAAGGGGCTTCTTTGGGCAAGGCTGCCAATTTGTTACCTGAAATAACAAAAAAATACATTGTTATTTTTATATTATTCCTTAAAATGAACTAGGAAGATCAATACTGCTCTTGTCTGTATGGCAAATTCTGTATGAAGCTGCAGCCATAAGATGGTAAGCTTTGACAGCTTACCCTGCTTAAGCGTCTCTTTACTCTAAATGGGATCATAATTTAATTGAAACTAGTTATTGAGACCATAAACTAATTAAGAAAATGTTTACTGAAATAATAAATCTAATGACGAGTAGGTTCATTTTCTCATAGATTTCTATACAAGCTAACTTCTTTTTGCAACCAGTGGAGTCGCCCCCTGCTGGCCATTTTGAAGAATGCCGGTTTAAGGCTACATCCACTTCTTTAATACAGTCTGTTCAACAATAAAATACTCATCAACACATCAACATTTTCTAAACTGTAGTTTAGTTGCAGTTATTCAGAACCTCCCTGTACCTTGAACAGTAGCGGCAGGCTGCTTTGAACTCTGCTGGCTGGATGAGGTAGTTGCAGGTTTTTTGGCAGCTATGGTCGTAGTAGTAGTTGGAGTTGAGGTGGTAGCTGGGGTGGTAGTGGTGGTGGAGACGGGCTGCCTGCGTGGAGCAGATGTGGCGGGAGCTTTGGGCGGGAGCGGTGTAACAGTTTTGTTGACGACTGCTGGGAAAGTAAATATAAGGATTACCGCCATGATTCAATGCGAAACTTTGGTTTATTCATCGTGCCAGGTGCAGGGGACACCTACCTGTCACACACATCCTCATGTCAGCTCCCAGAGTCATGTTGTCTTTACAGGCACAGGTGTATTTAGGAGAGTGCTGGTTGATCTGAGGGGCAGGGAGGCACAGAAACTCACATCCCCCATTCATATTGTTGCTCTCTGTGCACCAGTTTGTACCTACAAGAGAGAAAGGTGGAAGCATTAGAAATCTTTATATGGCTTTAACAGTTTGCTTGTTACAAAAGCTCTCAGATCGAGTGATGTTTCTGTACCGATTGGCTGTTTGAGTTTGTGGTACAGTACGATGTCCTCTGGCTGGTCCAGGTCTGCTGCCAGCTGAGTGATGTCCTTCCCCGTCAGGCGGTTAGCACTAAAAACTGCACTGTTGGTCATGTCCGTCCAAAACACTTTCTCCTGTTGAAAAGAGAAATGCAACTTGAGTTAGTTTAGCAACATTACTTTTAGTTGTTTGAATATTTCATCTAAAACACAAATAGATAAATGATAAAAACGGATTAGGACTTCTAATCCAAATCTTTTGGGAATAAAAGGCAGACTCAGCACTGGCTTTATACTCCTAAACCATTTTATCTGGATAATGCTAACCTTGCATGAATGGATTACTGACTGACTAGACTAAAATACAAACTTAGGTATGGACTATATTTTCCCAGTATTTTAATGTCTTCACTCTGTTTTTTTGTTTTTGTTTGTCTCTCTCATTCACGTTTACGATGTTATCTTCCAGCAACAAGTCACTTCGTGAGATTTCAGGACAAGTTCTCCTTGAGTTAGACTTGGTTTGACACAATAACAAACAGACCGGATCAAGTGAAAGGTAAAAAGGAAGAGGTTCAATCCACTATAGATGGCACAATTAGGATTACACAAATCCTAAAAGGATACACAAAAGGATTACAAAACTGTGGTCCCTGTTAGTCATTTAAACACAAAAACATGGGAAAATAGGATCCAGGTTTAAAAATACAAAAGTTTTCCTTTAAGTACATTATAGTTTATGTGTTAAGATGAATAAACCTTTCCTTTAAATAATTTTGTCATTTGAGGCAGATCGTGTTTTTAACAACCAGTCTTCATTCTGAGCTGGCTTTTTAGGAAATAGCATCCATACCCACACCGAAACGCCTTCAATGACTTATTTATCACCTGGGGATACATTGCCTTCATTACTAACCTCAAAGACGGTCAGAGAGAGGGGATGGGCTAGCTTTTCCTTGCTGAAAATGAGGCTGTGTCTTGTCTCTCCGTTCACGTCAATGCTGGACAGAGTGTGCATCTTGGAGTCCACCCAGTACAGACGCTGGTTCACCATGTCTGTCCAAACGCACCAAGACATATTATGAACATTTGACAGATCAATATAACTATGTACAAGGAATGGAAGCTATTGATTCCCATTTAGTGCATCCATGATGTTCTGCTTACCGAGGGTGATGCCATTGGGCCACAAGATGTTATCTGCTACTAAGGTAACCCGATCTGCACCATTCAGCCCACTCTTCTCTATCTTTGCCTGCTCACCCCAGTCTGTCCAGTACATAAAGCTAAAGAACACACAGAAAGAAATTATGAATGACAACAAAGAGCTCCAGTTGATCTGAAAAATACATTTAAGCATATTCTCAAATTTCTCCCACATATGCAACCTGTCTGAGACTACCACTTACTTATTTACTGGGTCCACTGTGATGGCTCTTGGCTTATCCAGGTCTTTTGTGATCAGGGTCTTCATCTTGCTGCCGTCTGTCGTTGCCACAGAGATAGTCTTCAAGACGCTGTCAGTCCAGTAGATGTTGCCATGGATCCAATCCACTGCAAGGCCCTCTGGGGCCTCGATCCCGCTGCCAATTACCACAGTGTGGTAAGAGGAGTTACCGGCCATGTCGATCCTGGAGCTGTCGGGAGGCAGACGAGGGTTTAGAGTTTCACCTTAGAGACAGATATCGCTTTCAAATACAGAGAGAGTTATAGATACAGGCTTTTCGGTGCAGCACAGACCGATGAGAAGATTTCAGAGTCTTTCACACCTGTAGATTTTTTTCAGAAACAGGTCAGACCAGAAGATCATCTTGTTCGGCATGTCTATGTCCAGAGCCATCACGTTCTTCAGCCTGGGGATGAGAGTGACGTACTCGCTGCGGTCCACCGTCATCTTCCTCACCTCGTGTCTGTTGGTGAAGTAGAGGGTGGGCACAGTGCCTGGAGGACATAGAAGAGAAAAGAAAAATGTTTTTTTAAATACGAATCTTTAGCTCATGCAAATCTGGCAACTGTCAGATGAGACAGCTGCTCTTGAGAGAGAATATTAGATAAGGACACAAGCTTTCTGTCAAACATTACCTGATTCAGCCCGGCACGTCTTGGTCGCAGGGTCGATGTCGTAGCCCTCCTGACAATCACACTTGTAGCTGCCGGGCAGGTTGATGCAGATCTGACTGCAAGTGTCTGGCTCATCACATTCATTAATGTCTGCAGGTGGAGGAACAGAAGGTCAACGGGCAAATTGGGAGATAGCTTTTGGCAAATAAACTCAAGTTTGTAATTAGGGTTGCAGAATATATTGATTCAGCATGCTACAACTTTTTTGTTGCTTGATGCAAAAGAAAAACTAAAGCTTTTCTTCAGGTGAGCATGACCTTTGACCCCCTAAGATGAAAATTCTTTAAGCTGCCTTTAATTTTCAACACATATTTCACGGAAATAAAATATCACAATGTACAGTCCTTTGTCAGAATCTGTCCTCTCACCTTCACAGGTTTTCTTGTCCGTCTTCAGGAAGTATCCAGTACGGCAGGAGCAGTTGAAGCCAACAGTTAGGTCGGTGCAGAAATGGGAGCATCCACCATTTTTAGTCAAACACTCATTTTTGTCTGTGGAGAGGCAGATACAGAGAGCTTACACAGTATTCCTGACAACCGTTTTCCTAATGGAGGCTCAAATCGACGGTGAACTCACTCATTCAAACCACAAACTATCGAGGCCAGTCGGCCAAGGCTACTTTGCGAGCTCTTCCTATTCATATTTTCCAGGCTGTCATGTCGTTTTTACTTTTTCTACAAGCAGCAATGGAGCCTGAGTATATACACTAAACTTCCTGCTCTGATGATTTCTGGCTGTTGGGTGGATGGCAAAGCAAGACTTCACTTACCACACTCATTGGCAGGTTCATCCGACGAGTCCCTGCAGTCTTTCCGTTTGTCGCACACTTTAGCCATGCTGATACACTCCCCGCTGCTGCACTTGAACTTGGTGGGGCCTTCACATGTATTTTCTGTGGAGCATAACAGGAGAGTTTGACTGTAATCTAATGATATGAGACAGCTTTGCAAAGACATTACGACTTTTCCAAAAGCAGAAAATATTAGCGTCTGTATATAGTTGAGTGCAAACAGTCACCTATGTGGCAGCCTAGCTCATCACTGAGGTCCCTGCAGTCGGGCACGTTGTCACATTGGCGGCTGCCATGGATACAGGCACCGTCATAACACTGGAACTCATCTGGACGACAACGACCTAGAAAAGAAGACAAATGGGTAAAACAAGAGAAAGAGAGTGAAATGAGATACTGGATGACACAGAATGAGGAGAAAACCCTCAGTGACATGATCTTGTGTCAATATTGATGATGCTGAGCAGGTGGCCCTGGATGGCAACAGGATATTATGTATGCTCAAGCATGACTAGGCCACATCTGTTAGGCTCAGTTTTCTATGAAAATGAACAATATGAGGATTCATCAGAGGGAGGTCTGTTTGCAGAAGAGAAGATGGATGAAATGAAAAAGTGAGGGAATATAAGAAAAGCGACTCACTGCAGTTAAGTTCATCCGATCCATCCAGGCACTCTGCGTTTCCGTCACACCTCCAGCTGCTGTGGATACAATCACCATTTGCACACTGGAACTCGTTGGCGGCACAGCTCGGCATCTTCTTCTCCCGACCAACACAGTTCTGCGGCCACTCGTCTGACCCATCGGCGCAGTCTTTATCTCCATCGCATTTCCACCGGACCGGCACACACACCGAGTTGTTGCACTGGAAGGAACCAGAGCTGCAGGTGGGTTTGGGGCAGTTAGCCTCATCTGAGCCGTCTGGACAGTCGTTGTCCTTGTCGCAAACGAAGCTGTTGGATATACACTCGCCGTTCCCGCAGCGAAACTGGCCAGCGCTGCATTGTTTGGCCGCTGTAGTGAGGAAGGAGAGAGGAGTTAATGTGATGTTAAGGCAGAAATGTGTTGCAACAGTATGATATATCTTCACGGTACGATAACCTTCTTAGAAAATATCACGGTATCACACAATTATTATTATTGGTTTTTTTGGGTTGATAACCGTTGCAGCCCTAGCTCAGATGTGAAATTCCCACAAAGAAACACAACAGCGGAGCTATTTATTGTTATAATAACCTTAACTAAGTCCCACATTGGCAAGTATTATCAGGACATCAGGATTGTTGTTTGTTTTGTTTGATGTCTCTTTTGCTGCAACTAGTGAAAGAACTGTGTTTAAATGTACTGACACAAGACACATTTTAGCCTCCACCTGATTCCATTCTTCAAGTATATTCATTTCAAATTCCTGATCTCTTTACTTTATTTGTAATTATTTGTCTCCATACCCTTTGGAGTAACCTTAACTTTGTTGCAAAATAAGATAAAGGCTGACAGCCACCATCTTTATTCATATTTCTTGAGTGCACAAAAAACACAATTCATGAAACACAAACACACAAAAAAACATAATTGAGGGAAATACATAATAAAGTGGAAAAATCTGATTTTGCAAATGAACTCTACAAATATTTATTCAAGGTGAATTAATATCCATATTGTGTTGTTAATGCACATAATATACATATATGGGAAAATATTCTGTAAGCTTACTTAATTACACTATGCATCTGTTATTGTTTGTTTTGCTGCTGTGACATTCCCGTATGAGATCAATAAAGTATCTTATCTTATCTTAGACAAAATTAACTTCTACAGCACATCATACTCCTGTACACCAAAATCAGGAAGCCACAGTTCTGGTTTTGTTTTATTTCTTTATTGTTTGTGATGATTAAGTGTGTTGTGAAAAGTGTCAATAATAATTATGTATAAAAAACGTACTGCAGTTTTTCTCGTCAGCTCCGTTGTCACATTCCGCTCTGCCGTCACAGTGCCAGGCTCCGGGGATACACTGGTTCCTCGGAGCGCCACAGTTGAACTCGGACGGCTGACATGTTTTGGATGCTGAGGACAGAAACAGGAAGTGTGACTGAAATGATCTTATGTATTAACAAATAGATATGGCCTGTGACAACAGTTACATTGTAAAACTGAACAATCATTTACTAGTAATGAAGCTACTGTACTGTGGCCTCATTATTGTGTTTTTGCTTTATTGATTTCATGTGATGAGCAGGTCAGAATAATGGTCCTGTGTTTGATTTCATTCATTTTTTTGTATTTATTAGTGTAACAATTAGTTTATTGATCTATTAAGATCAACTTTAATACAAATCAATTAACTATTCTGATAATCAATTAATAGTTTTCTTAATTTCTATGATCCCAATATTTGCTGTTTCCAGCTTCTCTACTTCTGTGCAGATTTGATTCTTTTTCTTTGTTATATATGAAAGCAAATTGAAAATCTTTGGTTTTGAAGTGTTGGTCTAATAAAAAACAAACAAATTGAAGACTCTTTCATAACTTTTATAGACAAAACAACTGATAAAGATAATCAGTGGCACACAGGATAGTGAAAATTGTTGCCAGTTGCAGTCCTCTTTATGTTTTTATTTATTTTCCAGGTAGATCAACATCACATGTCGTCAGTGATATGAAATAATTAAATAACTCACCGCAGGTTGCAGGCAGTTCATCGGTCCCGTCACCACAGTCGTCACTTCCATCACAAATCCACCTATCGGTGATACACTTCCCGTTCCCACACTTAAACTGATTGGAGCGGCATGTCACTGCTGCATCTGTGAATGATAAAAATTACAGACTTTAGTGTGACATGAGGACAAACTGCCGACATTATCAGCGTCTACTGTTTAATTTACTGCTCATGAACACCTTCAGGAACGTGAGCTTGAGTCAACACAAAAACTGGTATCTTTGTGAAGTTAAAATTTAACTGAAAACTACACACAGGGCAAAAGAAATGAAGGCTGCAGAAGGCCCACACCTTTTACTCTTTGCTTAACACACAGGAGATTAACAAATTAAGATAACAACAATGTGTGGTTCCTTGACTCATGTAAGAACAAGACATGGAGCAATCCGACTTTAACATGAATTATTTGTACAGAGGAAGCCCTTCCTTTACAGGCACACAAAATTAGTAGTCATATCTTTCTTTATTCCCCCTGGCACACACAGGCAGTCATACCCTCTTTCTCAGACCCTAAGTCATACCCTAAGTTCTCTCTTTCCCCTTTACTTTTGGACATTAAAGTCTATATATAATTTTTTTTTAAAAACCAAATATATAATAAGAGATGCCTAGAAGATAAAACAACAAATAAGAGGAGGAGAAAAATAGTTTTTAGATATCCAAAAATCATTGATGGATTACTGAACAGGTCTACCAGGCACCATCAACAAAATGTCACTCAAAGATACACGTACCAACAAGGGAGAGACTCAAAGTTACCACAAAGTAACATAAAACGACTACAAAGAGATGCACAACAGCTGCAAAGAAACACAAATACACTCACTAATAAAAGTGGCAGAAACAACCACAAAGAGACCCCCCACCCACACCCACACACACACACACACACATCTTAGTTTCTCCTCCTAGTGTAGCAACCTTTGACGTTACTGTAACAAACAGTAGATTTAACCCAACCACACTCTTTGACACATTTCAGGTATGGAACAGGACTCAAACGTCTCTTTTTGTCACATGAGTGGAGACAGCTTTACTACAGTTTCAAAGTTTGAACCGGCGCGACCTTAGATTGACCCTAAAACTCAGAGGACCCGAGACGATCACGCCTCAATGAAGTCGCCTGTCAAAGCGAAGGGCGCACCAACATCAAGGCAGATGTGAAACCAACAGAGGCCATTCACAGTGGCGTGCGTGTCATTCTCCATCACCTCTGCACTGCCAGTCTCTCCTGTGACCTGCAGGCTGGGGACATGACAGATGACAGACTATCCCTTTAAGACAATAGCATGGGAGGAGTTGGACAATCACACCACCAGTAGCTGATTGGTCCCAGAGTGGCATTCCTCATAACAGCATCACCACGGTGACCAACAGACCGAGGCGGAGACTACAAACACACAAGGAAGTCTGTCAACGTGAGGATGAGTGGTGACAGCTAAGAAGTGCCGGTCTGACGGATGATTCAGGAAATTGTAAAATAGAGGCGAGGTTTCTCAATACTGGGAGTACCAACAAGAGTCTCCTCCCTCCTTCTTCGAAAGTGTAAAAACAGAAGTGAGAAGTCGACTGAATTTCATTTTTTATTGTTCATGGGAAGATTAAGTCAAGTTTTCACTGATTGGGGGAAAAACGTCTCTCTAACTGTCTACCCCATACACCCATGCTTTCAGGGAAAGACACTTAAACGCTCACACACATGGCGGCATGACGTGCAGCCAGCATGGATTCCAGTAACAGAGTTTCCAAAGCACTCTCCAGCTGTTCCTGAAGATATGCCGTGACTTACTGTATACACAATGGAGAAATAAAAGAGTTTCCCTGCAGCTCTTGCTCACTTTCCCTTCTTGAGAAACGGTTGTAGAAGAAAAGTGGGTCAACTTCCTGACCTCCAAACTCCTGACCCCGTCCGTCTGTGAGGGCTGAGAAGCTGGAACTGTTTTCATTTTCCAACTGCTAATCTTTCCTTCCACATGTGGGCCACGAGCTTCCAAGATATACTGTACAGCAAGATGAGGTTTCCTTTAATTCTTTACAGGAAGTTGTTTCTGTGGTGAAGGTTTCACATTTGTTTTGGCTAACGGAGAAGATTTTAGTTAGGCATATATATCTCAACTCCTCAATTTATATCTAAGATCTACATCAAATGTTACCTACTAATCTCATTTAGCACCTTGAATGTGTTCTACTTTTCGTCTCTCTCTGAAAATTGAATTGGGTCACGTACACCACAACCATATTTCGTCCAAAAAGCCACAGCCCTGTCAGGTACAGCCGAAAAACCAAGTTCAAAAACAACCGCCTCTGCATCTTAATTTAAACAGTGAAACTAGCTGCGTCCTGCTGACATTTACAGCTACAGACAGAGAAGCAAGACTGCAGCCTTCAGGTAAACAGTTGTGTTTGAACAGCATTGTAAGCAGAGAGTGCCTCAATTGCTTCTGCAAAGAAACTGCACCGTCCAAATGCTATTTATACCCACAGTGTGAACCTGACAACCAGCAAACTGCACAGTCATAACACCACCATGTAAGGCCATTCAAGTGCTATCTCGAACACACACCAGGCTGCTACGATTCACTCTGAATTGCATGAAAGACAGACTTGTTAAACAGCAGAAACTGGCCAAACGAATGGCAGATACAAGAGGATTAGACAAGTCGTCATCACAACGCTGCATGACAGCAATCGCCCTTTGTGATGCATTCCTGTCTTTTTATGGAACATGCATGCAGTGCACACACACACACACACACACACACACACATACACACACACACACACACACACACCAAAAACCTTCATAAAGAGGTGTGTTTATTGACTCAAACATACAGCCAGCAGTTAATAAGTAACCAGGTTGTATGTGCATCAGGAGGCAGTCACTTCTGCTTTGGATCTGGGTTTTTCTGGTTAGTCTGATTAATCTGCTGTTTTACTCTATTTAGATGAATTCACTGAGGTCATTGTATGGTCACTGTGTGATGAGTTAATACTGCTGCACAGTAATGTGGATGAATTAAGTTGGATTCCAAGAACAGATCTGATCATCTTAGTTTAAGACTTTACAAAGTAAGCGCTAAAATTTAAATGTAAGACCTGATAATGAGGTCACAGTCTGCAGGCGTATCATACTGCTGCACATTTCCTCTGCAGCTGTCAGTTAATGTCAGTATCTCACCCGTTCAGCCCTCTTATTGTACAGCATGCTGCAGAGGTAATTCTAAATGATTTACAGATGAAAGTGTTGTCTTTGTGAGTCACTGCAGTCTATGGTAAAACTTTCGTCTCACATGTGGAAAAAACCCTGTGGCTTTCCTTTTAACCGTTTACTACAGTGCGAAGCCATGCCTCATCGCAGGAGTATGCTAAACACAAAGTGAACACATTAAACAAACCATAACCCGACCTTTAAACGGAGGGAAAGAAAGTGCATGTGAATATCCTCTTTAATGCACACACACACAGCGGAGATCTGATGACTGGAAGTGAGTGCCATGAACTGGGGAAAAAACTTCAGTTTTAATCTGAAAAGCTCTTGGAGGACAGTTGAGATTATAAAGGATTACTAGCTGGCAGAATGGGGCTGAAGCCAGGTTCATTCTCAGCATATTTTGGTCCTTAAAGGGTATTAGGTGCACTCCTTCTCCAAATGTGCTATTTGTATGAAAATAAATGGAAATCGTAATAATCCATTTCCAGCCAAATGAATGGTGGTGAAGAGGAACTAAAATAAAGGAGGATTTTATGATGTTTTTATTAATTGTATTACCTGTCAATAATACATTATCTGTAAAACTAACCACTTATTAATGTAGGTCATTCATTGCGCACTAAACCTACTATAGGAGTAGATTATGGGGTTGACGCAGGGGACACGTCCCACTCAATGTTATGTACACATGCATTTGCTCCTTCCATAGATGCAGCAATATTTCTGGTAAATAGGTGGTGGCAGTTTGCAACCACAAAGACAATGGTTGCAATTCGCCACAGAACTGAAGGAAGATGAAGCAACTATACACGGTTGAAGCAGGAAGTACCATGACATCTCCACCAGAAAGTAATGCAGAAAAGGCACAAATTGGTTCATCAAATTTCACAAGAATGCAGGAAATTAGTTTCACCACTCAAAATTTCTTGAGGGAGGAACCAAGACCCTCCAGTTCATATGTTTGCCCTAGAATGTTATAAAGACTACCTGTCATTGCTATTATATTTATCTGAGAGAAGATCTTTTGTTTCACTTTGGCCTTCTCTTGATTTTACTTTCTCTCTTTAACAGGGTTGAACAAGAAATCCTGGGGGGTTTTATACTGTGTTCTCTATAATCTCCCTCCTTCTCCTTTACTTCTTTCAGTAAAGGACCTTGCAGTTTCTGTTTCCAAGTACAAATTATGTTTTTTGTCTAATAAACTGATCATTTTCTTCAGATTGAAAATTGCATTGTAATGTTTGTGTGGCATAACAGTCCAGGATAAGCTGAACAGGGGAGAGGTCTCACACAGACAGACACACATATATTATCTTTGGATGCACTTGTTCAGTTAAAAGGAAAATGCAGATTTTCCAGCATCGTGTCCTTCAGCGCGCTGCAGGAGGATGCATTAGCGCTGGAGTTTAAGCCGCACCCTTTCCTCATTGACAGCCGGCTGTTTCTGCGTTTGTCCCGCCCACCTGAAACTTGAATCGGGCCGGCAGCACGGACGGTTATGATTGGCTGTTCGGTCGCATTCTAGAACGCAGCGAACCAATCAAAGCACGGTGCGCACATCCCATTCATATATGCCGAAAATGTAAACCTCACTGCGATGTTATCTATAGATAATATTTTACGAACATGTAAATAATAAAATTATCTGAATGACTGCATTTACAGGAGAATTTCAGGGGAAAGCAAAAGCTTCTTATCTCAATCTAATTCTCCTCATTCACCGCAGGAGCTCATGGAAATATTTAAACATGTAATATATAAACAACCCAATGACAGCAAATATGTTAATTATGAGGCAGAAATTATGATCTTTTTAAAGACATTTAAACGTGCAGCCGCATTAAATCAGCCTCGCAAACGTCGAAACAGTGGAGCATCCTGATCCTGATCAACCTGTGTGCGGAATTTGACAGGAAATCACATTTCTTACCTGCTTGAGGCGAAAAATGAATCAACATCAGCAGACAGCACCATGTTGACAGCAAGCTGAGTCCCCTCCACATCCTCAACATGTCCTGTCCTCCTGGTTTGTCCTTATTTGACAGCTAAAGAAGAAGAGTCAGTCAGCTGTGATGAGCGCAGCCGTGGAGGAGTGCTCCGGATCACAGCAGGCTCTGCGCGTAAAAAGGCTCCGGATCAGACTGAGAGGGTAGACAGCAGAGTCACTGCGCGGCTGTGCGTAAAAGGCGAGTGGCAGCAAAATATTATGGGGTTAGAGTCACATCTGACGATTTTCAATGAGGCTGACAGGAGGGCGGTGCTAGAGCAGTGGTGTGATGTTCAAAAGTGGCCGTGAGGGAGGAGCCACATGGTTGCTGTATCACTGTGTGTGTGTGTGTGTCATCCTTCTTTCACCCCTCCATCCAGCCTTCTCTTCCTTCCTGCAAAACCGGTGTGTTTTCCTGTGTCTGTGAGTGTGTGTGATTGGGCTGAATAAATGAAAGAAAGTGGAAAAACTGACATAGAATTAACAAAGCTATTTCACATCTTACTAAACATTTAGTAATGATATAAAAATCTGTAAAAGAAGAAGCAGCTTTTACAGTAGTGTCCTAAAACCACAGTCACGCCCTACAGTCAGGATCACTGTAATGATTTAACATACAAAAAGAAAGAAAGAAACCCTGTGTTTATATGAAACCACATGTGAGCACGTGCTCACACATGGGGGGAGTCTTGTGTAGCAGCAGGGGTTTGTGGGTAAACTAAAGGGTGATACATACTGCAGCTTTGTTTCCCACTGAGACGAGCTGGAGGTGAAACTTTCCCAGCATATGCACTTACACAGAGAAACTCTCCCCACAATTCAATCAATTTATTTAAATTTAATTTCTTCAGAATTGAACTTGAAGTAAAAATCATTTTTGTTCTTACTTAGATCTGTGGTTTTCATTTTTTACTATCAAACACATCAGTCCAGTGCAAAGCGAGAGAACAACAAAACTGGCACACAAACATAAACATTAACTACACCCAATATCTTTTATATCATATATTTATGTTTATTATAATAGTCCTATAATTATCTTGCTTTACTTATTATACTTATTTATGGTATAGTTGTAGTGAAGCCAGTAATAGTTATGAGATGGAAGAATGGTTTTCAGCTTTCAGGTAATGTGGCTTAATTGGCATTGGTTAAAGGGTTGGTTAATATGTTTTCCAGTCTGTGAGTTTTTTGCTGTAATAACCATTCCTCCTGTTCATACCAACAATTAAGAAAGACTCCTCCAAATGCACTTTTAATGTTAGTAATGAGGGCCAAAAGTCCACTGATTTTGTGCAAAAATAGATCCCAAAGTGTATCAGCAGTCCGAGTAAGAGAAATCATGTGGATGTCTTCCAAAGTTAAAGTCACCCCTCTGAATGGAAAAAACTTTTAGGGGAAACAATTTTTGCTATAAAGAGTGTAACTTTAACTAATAAACATTTGAAATTAAAACTATGGATACATCTATATATATCACTCCACCAAACCATTGAACAACTCAGTAGCTCTTATTGTGAGATGGTAAAATCTACTGATGCTGTATCTGAATTGTTTTTATGAAGTCTGGATATTTGAAAGTCAAAATGTTCAGCTGCAGCATCATATGCCATTATAAACTAAACCTAGAGTAGTCAAATGTAAAACATCAGGCTATTATGTATCTACAGTAACATCGTGCTCCTCCTGAAAAGCAAACACAACATTTGCAAAACAAAACATTAAACATTAGTAACGATGCAAAACCTATTTAAAAAAGATGATAACCTGCTCTGTAATTGTAGCTCTTTCCACATCACTTCTCGTACCTCCTGTTCTGCTGACTTAGAGTTTCACCCACATCTTATTTCATGCACCATCACAAAAACAAGCAGACCATTTCACATTCAGTTAATTTGGTTCATGATTAAAATATTGGGCTTCAGCCTCAGATTTTAATGGATCAATCAGTTTGCAATCAGTGTCTGTGTGTGTTTTCATGTGGAAGGCACGTCCTCAGTGCATGTGTGCATGTTGGGGTGTATGTGTGAGGGGGCGGTCCTTAGTCTGGCTCCTGGCCAAAGCAGGGAATGAGCTGTAGGAGGTATTCCTGGAATGTGGAAAAAGCGGCTGGATTACATATTTCTGCCACACCATTGATCACTACACACACACACACACACCCACAGACAGGAGGGCACGCTCAAAGTGCATACGTTGTGTATGTGCATGATTGTGTGTGCACAGGACATTTATTACTACACCTGTCACAATTTAGGACATTATCTTCACTGACTTCCGAAACAAAGGTAAGTGAGTCATACTGAGTGACTGCATCAGCGTAAAAGAATCCCCTCGCCTGATACTCACACAGAGACAATGGGCCTTTTTACGCAAGGCATTTGACTCATAGTATTAAAAGCACACTGATAACATTAATGATGGCTGTTAAATTGAAGGGTCCCAGTAAGTTATGACAGTTTGACATCTGATCAGTAATTTCATTATTTACACCTGTTCTTGTAGTACTGCGAATCACAGTGTTGTGGGGTGACTTTTAAGTGAAAGATGAACTTCCTTTAAAAGATCATTTATTGCATCTATAAGCTCTATAGTGTGTTGATTTATTGCTGAAACACAGACGTTTAAGGGTCATTGTGAGGCTAGTAAAGGGAACTATGTTTGTGGACTTGTTTGAACAGGAACAGGTCTTCTACATTCAATTTGGGTCATCAGAGAAAAACTTTAAACACAGAATAGCTTCAGTACAACCAATTCCAAAAAAAGACTCTAAAACACCTAAAGTGTTAATAAAACAGAGTGCGATCATTTGTTAAAAAATATATTGCATTGAAACCGTACAAAGACAGTATCTTTTTACTGTTTAAACTGATAAACCTAATTTCCTAATTTAAATATTCACTATGAATTTGATGACTGTAACATGTTCCTAAGAAGTTGGGACAGGAGCATGTTCTGCTACACTCAATAAGCATTTAGGAAATGTGTAAATGAATCAATGAAGTTTTTAAAGTCCGGGGTCTCTGTTCTTGTATGTTGCTCTTCATAATGCATTACACATTTTCAGTGGGAGACAGGTCTGGACTGCAGGTTGGCCGGTCTAGTGCCCACTCTCTTTTTCTTCAAAAAGTAACACATGCAGCATGTGGCTCTGTCTCGCTAAAATAAGCAGGGATGTCCTTGGAAAAGACGTTGTCTGGAAGGCAGCATGTGATGCTCCAAAACCTGAATATATATTTCAGCTTTAATGGTGCCTCACAGACATGTAAGTTACCCATGATGCCGTGGGCACTAATACACCTCAATACCATCACAGATGTTGTGCTTTTAACTTTGTGCTGCTAACGATGTCCATGATTTCTCCAAACAATTTGAAATGGGGACTCGTCAGACCACAGCGCACTTTTCCACTTTGCATCAGTCCATCTCAGATGAGCCCGGGCCCAGAGAAGTGGGCAGCGTTTTCGGATGTTGTTTCACTTTGCACGGTAGAATCCTAACTTGCATTTGTAGATGCAGCGCTGAACTTTTAAAACTTTTCAAATTCCGAATAAGCACAAATTTACAAAAATACACAAAACTGATCAGATAAAAGCTAAATATATTGTCATTGTACAGTTTTCAATTAAGTATGTGAAAAGAGAATAAGCAAGTGATTGCATTCTGTTATATTTAGGATGAATTCGGGTAATGTGGGACACTTTTTGCAATTTTGACTTTGTTATATTTTTCTAAATTTAAAAATATTTTATGTAATTTCAGTCACATGACACCCATGGTAGACCAATAGTAAGGGTTTTGATGACTTTACTTTAATTTACTTTTAGCAGGAAATAAACCAGCCAAACCTTAAGTATCCCACATTACCCGAATCCACCCTACGCTTTACAGTGTCCCAACATTTTTGTAATCATGGTTGTAAAAGCTTGAGTCTTGCTGCCTCTGTATGTGTGCTGTTTGGGGGGCTTCAAGAGCTGCTGCCCTCCCCCCGACAGATGTTAACTACTGGTTTTGGGTTGCTGATGGGATGCAGGAGTTCCTAGAAATCCGGAAACCAAGTCCGTCCCCTCCCCCTCTCCTCGGTCAGGAGCAAACACTGCAAAGACCCCCCAACACAGAACTCACTGTCGAGGTTCTGTTTAAAACCACACGCATCCAAACACGCGCCAAGTTCCAACTGACACTGTACATTCAACATGTTTCTCTCAGTGCCAGCCAGCCCGCTCACAAAATAAACATAAACACGAGGGGTATAGCGAGGTTGTTTATATCACCTGGATAAAGAGCTTCTGTATTCATGTATTTACATGACCTTATTGAGAAGTCAGCCGAGGTTTTAAATTGTTGGAGGCATTGGCAATGTTGGGATCGAGGTCAAGTTGGGCCAAAACAACATCTAAATGCCCAGGACTCTAGCTTTTCTTTAATGAATAGTTTAAACTTCAGCGTAATTTTAAAAAATAAAGTTTCAGCAGTAAATATATGAGTTTCATTTAAAAGGTTGTTCTGCTTCATGGGGCAGCAGTGAAACGACAGATTGGCTCATTTGTATGAGACCTCCTCCTAGTGGTCAAACTGAGACATTATGTCTGAAAGATTTATTGACAGAGTTTAGTGCTGTTTGAAGGTTTATTTCCACCCAAAATGTAAAGCCCAGTCCGGGACAAATAATTGTATCTTCCCCCTAAACATTATAACCAGATCTGATGAGAGTAAAGTGAATGTCACTGCAGCAGTACGTGTAGCTGACAGAATATTTAGGTGAAGTTCTTCTTCACTGATGGCTAAAACCCTTAAAAATATTAAAAACCTTTGACACAAACTAACTGGTTGGGATTCTTCCTCAGTTACCTCCAGCTATTAGGAATATAACACATGTATCAAATTCATCAAGAGTAATGAAGGACATCATAATGATTAATCTGCTCATAATTTGATAATGAAAATGCTGATCATAATTTCCCAGAGCCCAAGGAGACGTCTTCACATAGCTTGTATGTTCGACTAACAGTCTTAAAGACAGTATATTCAGTTAACTATCATATAAGACAACAAGAAACAGCAAATAAGAATGTTTGGACCCTAGAACCAGCAAATATTAAACATTAAACTTTGCAGAAAAAAGTGACTTAAATAGGAAACGTAAACCCCACCAACTCACTTAAATCTGATGAAAAGATGTGATGAAACACCTGCAGTTAGTGTACAAAAAATTCATTTTCACAAAAATGTAAAGTTAATACGTTCTATATGATATGGCAACCTCTAACAGACTATTTGAATAAGATAAACCTGTTGATAACATTGATATCCTTCTTGTTTGTAGTTGACACAAACTATTTATGAGTCATCAAAACATTTGACGAATAATTTTCTGTCCATTATTTCATCACACAAACGCCAACATTCTCTTTTACTGTGATTTATTGTTACGTTTTGAGTTCCAGCGACGATGACCACAACACAACACAGACAGATCTCAGTAAATTAGTGGAGAAAAAGTTGATGCTTTGGTTGTTCACTCTACCATAATGAAAAAAAGTACTAAACTTGCGAGCTGTACACACGTGCATTGACATTATACTCTAAAAATACTCTATACAGTATATCCAACACCGTACAGCCGTGAGGCATTCACAAGCAGAGAGGAGCCACTGTCCCTCTGGTCCTTTGTCTTGAAATCAAAAACATAAAAAGTGCCAAAGTACATCAAACACTTCTGAAATCCTAAAATCACCACACGACAACTCAAAGAGAAGCAATTAAATTACAGTACTCATTGATGAATTATCATGATTCTCTACAATCAACAGTTATAAGTGCTTCTATTGGAAGTGTAACAGGTACGCAGCAGCAGCAGCAAGGTTGTTTTCATACTGTACTTTATATACAGTGACCTCGACCCAACTCCATTAAAACTCAGTCACATTACTGTGGGGAGTTGCTTAAGAGCTTCTGAGAAGTCTGGAAACACCTATCGGCCACAGCGGGCTGGAAATATGTGATGTACACACACCTCGGTAATCACAGTGGCTCCAAAGTGGCTGACTGTTGTTACAACACATCACCACGGCGAAGCAGAGGCGAAACATCAGTTTTGTGTGTCCAGAAGGTAAGGTAAGGTAGTAGCTGGGTGAAAACACAGCTCCGTCTGAAAACATTTTCTGTTTACATTCAAGGTTGTTTACTTCACTTTACTGGTTCCCGCCAGTTGTGACTCCTCAGGTTAGCCAAGGACTCAGTTTTGATCACAATTTGTCCAAAATAAAAAGAGAAATCTGGATAAATATAGGCCTCATAGGGACTGAAATATCTTGTTATGCCAAAGTTTAACCAACTGAACCTTTATTGCTCTAAAAGGCAGTTTGGGTTAATTGTAATAGAACACTTTAAAGGCATAATTTGGATTTATTGAAGTTTGCTTGTATGACCTACTTATATTCTCAGTACATCATTTAGAGTTGAGAAGCAGGAAGGAGTATCGATATGGAAGCAGCAATGTATAATGGACGGGTCGACAGCAAAGTGGATTAAAATGACCTAAAATATCAGTATCAGTCTAAGCTATGTTCAGAATATTTTCAGCATTTTACCTTGCCTGTCATGCTTTTCAAAGCCTCCAGACTCCTTTGACAGTAACAGTAACTTAAATGGCAGCGTAAATATACTAAATATAGCAACCACTTGATTTTGATTGATTTTAGATGGCTAAAATACGTTTTGCTGCTGCTCCCGTCCCCATGGAGGTGTGCCGAACACCATCTACTGTAGGATTGAGATAAAGATTTGTTTTGTGCATTTATTTTTTTTGCATTTATCCCCATCCTTTTATACACCAGTGAACACACCATGCTTAGGAGCATCGAGTGACTCTGGATAAGTACCTCATACAAGCCCACTTCACAAAATCCAAACTATCCCTTTAAATCCCCCTGTTAAGTATTTATAAGCAGAATATAAACATTTAATATATAATCATTTACTATAATGTAGTTGTAAGCACATAAAAGCATTTATTAATGTATATGTGAAGAGCTGTAACTTCTCCTGTGGTCACCCATAAGTGGTTACTAAATAATAATTTAGCTGGTTTATAAACAGATTATGAATGACAATATAGTAAAAACACAGTTGTAACAATATAAATAATGTCTTCACAGGAGAATTACAGTTACGGTACATTATTAAACACTTGAATGTCCTTAAAGCAACCATTTGTTAATCGTCATATACTGCTTATAAATGGTTAATGGGGGGCTATTATTGTTGCAGTTTGGAAATGAGAAATTACAAATAGCTTCAGGGCATTTGCATTATATTTTCCAAGTCGAGCTGGCTCCATGTGGAGTTTTCACACCTGCACACTTACAACATTCTCATTAAAACTGATCAGAACTCTCCTGAAATACCACACAAAGATTTTTAAAAAAGCTCATTTGAACCCTGTATAAAGACTTTTTTGATTTAGCCTAAGCAGAGAAACAGAAAGAGATTAATGCAGCGATGTGCATAGTCCAATTAATCTGTGTGTTTCATGATGCTTTATGTGTACTGTTTCCATGTGAAATTTAGACAATAATACGCATCTGTTTATGTTTTACAAACCTCGTTTCCATTTGAGTCCGATGACATTTGACTGATTGTGTACGGAGATGATAGAGGCGTGTTTTATTTACTGTAAATGCAGTGCTTGAGTTGGTGGAATATCCATTATGCTTCCTGTCTCTCCCACATCACAGTTCAGTTCAGGACTCCTCATCGGTGGCACTGGGGGTGCGCTCCTGAAAGAGAAGTAGAAAATGTGTACAATGTTTTTTTAATCTGGAACCACACAAGATCTGACAGAAAAATACGCCCAATTTGATGTCATCATGGGATATGTGTGCAATGTTTTTTTTTAATTTCAAGAGAAAAATAATGGAAATGTTTCAATTAACATCTTGCAATATCAAGAAAATGCTGCACTGCACCAAAACCTTCCTTATGACAAAACTTTCTACCACATCTAAAATCAGTCAACAGGTTTTTATAGTATCCTGCAAAAGCAAAACATCACCCCTTAGTTGATATAACAAGAGGAAATAGGCTGTAATTTTAATACATTTTGCAGGGATTGTGCAGGGCTGCTGCTGCCTGATGTCTGCTGAGATCAAGCAGCTATAAACATATGACTATGAAAACAAGTCTTCACATGACTACATCCGGCTTTCATTAATACTCCATGTAATACTCATACTCTGGCGCACACACACACACACACACACACACACACACACACACACACACACACACACACACACACACAGACCAGACAGTGAGTCACCTCTTCCTGCTCGTCCTCAGAGTCGTCATCACTAACGACAGGTTTGGCTCTGGTGCGTCCTGTTCGTCTGCTGCGTCCCTTCCCTCGATCTCCACCTTTATCCTTCCTTCCCAGACGGATCTTCACTTTCACTGATCGAGCTGGAGACAAACACACGCATGTAACATGCAGTCCTGGAAGAAGTATTCAGATCACTTACTTCAGTTAAATCACTAATTTCACACTGTGAAATTACTCCACTACAAGAAAAAGTCCTGCATTCAAAACTTACTTAAGTGCGAAAGTATCAGCATCAAAATGTACTTAAAGTAAAATTACTCATTATGCAGGATGGCCCAACTCAGACTGTTATATATTATTGGATTATATTTATATTTATGTAAGCAGAATTTGTATTTAGTAAAGGTAGGGCTCATTTGAACTACTTCTTAGAAAATGTGTTATCACGTTCGCTCGTCTTTTTTATGTTAAATAATCAAGTCAAAATTGTACTTAACTACAGTACTTGAGTAAATTTACTTAGTTACATTCCACCACATGTAACATGTTTATGGTATAAGTGTCTATCTGAAGTGAACGAAAGGGTCAGTCAGAAAAAGGACATAACATACAAGTTACAAGGATAACTTTCATATACAAACAACAACAAACTCAGAAACAGTCCTTCTGAACATGCTTACATTCAGACTCCGATCCTTCCTCCAGCTCCTCTTCCTCCTCCTCACTCTCCTCTCCCTCACTTTCCTCTTCCTTCTCGATCTTTTGCCTCAGACTGGTGAACACTGACTGGAGGACGATGGAGTCTTCATATATCTGCTCCCATGGGAAACATGTGGTACAAAACAACCTTTTACCATCAACATCACGTACACACAGGTAGCATAACACTAAGATATAGCAGTAAGCAGTTATAGCTTCAATATTGACCTTTATTCCATCAAAGCGGTCAAGGCTATATGTACAGTTTTCAACAAGGACATTAAGTAGTCCACCAAATAAACAGTTGATCTAGGGGTCTGTGGGGGAATGCCTACCCGATTGTACATGTAGTGAATTATTGCAAAGGAGAATTGTTCAATGTACAAAATTATGGGACACAAACTGTAAAATCACAGTGTTAGAATGGGTTACCTGTTACCTGTTACCTGACTGATTAGTTTTTGTTTGCAATGCATCCTCAAGATAGTTTTGCTGTAAAAAAGTGTAATGTAAAAGAAGATAATTCATGCATTTTTTCCATTAATTTATCCCATACATGTCTTTGTGGCGTATATGGAAGATGTTGTACTTTCATTGGACTTTGATTGCAAGTTGTCGCAACAAGTGTTTCCTGAAGCAGCCTGTCTAATAACTATGTCTGTGCAATCAGTGCAGTTCTAAAGGTGTTTTGAACATTGAAGACTATTTTCTACTCGGCCGCACACTTTGAAGCAGAGGCTAATATTGTTTATAAATGTAAAGGCATAGCAAATTGCAGATTGCTAATCCATTTTTTTATTAGAATAAAAACAACTCATATAATCAAGTAGCCAGTTGGATCTAAATGGGTAGCTGGCTATTTGGCCGACAGCCATCACTTTTAAGGATCTCTGTTTATATATAACAAAAGAATACAGTAAAAAAAAAATATAGTGCCCTTCAAATTTTACCAATCAGACTGTTGGAATTTAATTATGGTGCACCAACTGTCCAAGTTTCTTAAATATAGAACAAGTAGTGACTGAGGTGTGATAGTTCGACAAAAAAATATTTTTCTGTGAGATGAGATGAGAGGTGTACACATGACTGCAACTGAACACTGAACAGGTGAGACGAGGTGTTTGTCTGCGACCTCGAGTAAAGACTGTGTGCAGTAAGTCTCACCAGTGATCCCTCCAGGTTGAAGGTCTGAGCGTTTTGGAAGAGCAGCATGACGTCTCTTTCAAGGTCACCCAGACTGCGGTAGCGATGACCTCGAATCCTCTCCTACAGCAAAGATACAGTTTGTTTACACTTAGTATATAAGAGTAAGTAACATGTGTGATGTGTGTCTGTTGACCTATATGTCTTATTTTCTGTTGTATGGTCTATTCTTTGCTGTTGTAGTGACCAACTTACCCCAACGCAGAAATCACAGAATATTGTTTTCTGATCTGACCTTGATCTTCCTGAAGTCCACGGGCTTGCGGATCAGTTCGTAGTACTCCGGCAGCTCTTTTCGAGACGGCAGCTGGATGAACACCTCGCTCAGCTGACGCCCACTGGCGCTGCAGGAAATTACATCATCAGGATGAGACAAAACACTGAATAGCTCCCTGTGAGTGATTAAATCTATCATATTAAATTTACCGTCATTGTTTTATTCTATTTAAACTCTACAGGTGAGAGATGACTCTTCATGCGTGACAGCTAATGGTTAAACTTATATGCATGATGATATAATTATAATGTCTGATTTAATAATAATTTAGAGATTTTGGTGAAAGCAAAACATGTTTGTTTTTGTTCTTTTGTGAAAACTGAATGGTGACTTTTCTCAGTTTTAATAAAAGTTCAAGGAAGTGCAACATCATTTCTCTTTTCACCTTAAGAAAACAAAATATAATGGTCACATTTTCAGAGATTAGTAAAAATCTCAGTTAATAAGCAGCGGGGAACATGTGAGCTACCTGTCTTTATATTTGATGACAGCGTCCACAATTTTCCTCATCTTCTTTGTGAGGGCGGGGGGGTTGGGGGAGAGTTTCTCTGCAGGTGGTCGTCCTCGCTTCCTCTGCCTCTTGCCATCTTCATCTTTGTCCCCTCGGCCTCGTCCCCCCAAGGAAGAGGAGGGACCGGGGAGATCCAGGTCTCGGTCCCGCTTCCTCTTGCGGGTCGTCTTTTTGTGGCGTACCTCTTCCTCCATCTCCTCCAGCGTGCCCTCCTCTATCGCCTGTACGGGAAACACAGACTGTGAGATCAGAAAAGAATGTAAATTGCCGCTACAATTGGAATCACAAAAAGATCCAACACAAGCAAATAAGTTGTCCCCGTGAGGGTAATAACCTTGAGCCACTGCTTCTCCGTCAGTGAATCGCTGTAGTCCACCTCCTTCCGCTGCCGAGAACCCCGTCCGAACATTTTCTCCTCCTCCTCCTCGCAGGTCAGCCGTTCAACCTCGGCGTCATCTTTCATGATCCAAGTTGGCAGCTCGTCCTCCTCCATCAGACGAGGTTTTCGCCGTGGGTTACGGGCATCCTCGCGACGCCGGTCTAGGTCCATACGCTGAAGGAAGGAGAGGAAGATAAAGAAGGCAACGAAACAAATACTGTATGTCGGAAAAAAGGGTTATAATTACGGCTGTAAATGAAGACTTGCATGAGCTGTAATTTATCTTCAAACACTGACCATAAACTGGTCGAACTCCTCCTCGCTCCTGGCGATCATCTGGTTGACCGTCTCATCATCTGGAACCTCATCCTCCTCCTGAACACAACAGGCACACATTGGCAAGCAGAGCATAAGCAAGCTCAGACTGGAAAATTGTGTGTATCTGGTGCACGCACCCACACACATTAATTCGTAGACACACTTCCTGACCCCAGACCTCGTCTTGCTCCTCGTGTTCTAGGATGGCCTGCAGGAACGCTCTGCGCTCGTGGCTGGAAGACTTCTGGTCAAACATGCCAGCCTGAATGACCTTTTGGTCCACATTTAGTTTGTACTTAGCAGCAGCCAGGATTTTCTCTTCTACACTGTTGACTGTGCAGAGCCGCAGCACCCGCACCTCGTTCTGTTGACCGATACGGTGGGCTCTGTCCTGAGCCTGCAAGTCCTGCAGAAGGGAATTTATGTGGGTTTAAATGTTGCTCTGTGAACAGACAGCCTCTAACTGCTCTTACAACTCCAAGCAACTTGAAGTTGATATCAGCTTGGTGTTTCATTAATTGGTGCCTTTTGTAAATTAAATAAACATGCATCACACCTGATGAGGGTTCCAGTCAGAGTCGAAAATAATCACAGTGTCTGCAGACTGCAGGTTGAGGCCGAGGCCTCCCGCTCGTGTGCTCAGGAGGAAGATAAAGTACTCTGACCCAGGTTCATTAAATGTCTTCAGTAGCATTCCTCTATCCTCAGCTTTTGTAGTGCCTGAGTTGTATAAAGGTGTAGTGGGGAAAGAGAAGAAAAGAACATGAAATAAAGCAAGCATGACTAAATTGTTGATTTCAGGAAAAAGAGTGAATTAAATACAAAGAGGAGGACAAATGCTGCCTCACCATCCAGGCGCAGATACTTGAAGCTCCGATATGCAAAGTAGTCCTCCATGATGGTCATGAGTGAGGTCATCTGACAGAAGAGCAGCACTTTGTGGTTGGTGGCTCTGAGCTTTGGAAGGATTCGATCCAACACCTCAAACTTTCCCGATGCCCGATACAGGTCAGCACTGATGTAAAGGTTTGAGAACTAGGTTACAAGATTTACAGTTTGTGTGTGTGATCTTTAAATAAAGTGGAATTTGCACTCACCCCTGGACTATCCCACCAGAGAATCCTAAATGTTCAGAGAAAGATTCCTGCAAAAACAACCCAAAATGTCTTATGTAATTCAGTCACATGCACAAAGTCTGCAAACAAACAGCTGGAGACAAAATGTTTTTGCATCTCACTCCTCAGCGGTACCTCTATTTGCTGGAACATGTACGGGTGGTTACAGATCTTTCTCAGCTGCATAATGGTGTTCATCAACGTCTTTGTGCCTCCTTTACCCTGGTGAACACAACAAGACAAAACACACAGCTTGTAATCACAGTTTCATTCATTCTTTCGTCATCCCGGGAAACTAATCAACTATCTATCTGTTTTAATTAAAGCAATAAACATTTAAATGTGAGAGCCACATTAATTAATACTGGGATGGGTACAAGTACATTCAGAGTCCCGTTGTATGCTGCACCCCCCTCACAATATCACAATGGTTAGACGAAAAGCCCTCTGATATTTTAGCGTGTTTTGGGACATTTTGTCATTGGAGAGAGTTTGTAAGGGGCTGATCCCATTAGGTAAATACTATAAGGAGGAATGGTTAAACGTTGTAAGTATAGGTGTAACAAACATATTAGAATAAGTGCATAAAAAACACATTTTGTTTTCCTTTTCTTTCATTATGTCTTATCCCAAGTGTAGTTCTTTGTATTGTTTCATTTAAAGGAGTGGAAAAAAGGACCTAACCCTGAGAATGAAAATTAAACTACATAATGAAAACAGTGTTTATGTTCTCACCTTCTTGTCCTTCTCTGATCCATCAGTGAGCAGGACCCCTTTGGCCTGCATGTGCCGGTACAGCACCCTCTGAAGAGACGACATGTCACACTTGATCACGTATTCCACCTGACGGAGAGGAGAGACAGGAGCAGAAGTGGATGAAAAGAGAAGCATGCCCACCATTACATTTACTAAAATTGTAAATATTATATTCTCATAAATTCAAGAGAAACAGTACAGGATTTGTTTCCATTCATTAGGAGATCATCTGGACTAATACATGCTTGTCTGTTTGCATATGAGTATAGAGTGGCAAAAAAATGAAAACCCTTTGAAATTACATAGTTTTCTGTAAAAATGTGTCGTAAAATGTGATCTGACCTTCAACTAAGTCCAAAGAATAGACAAACACAATGTGCTTAACCTAATACAACACAAACAATTATCTCACGTCTTTATCATTGAATGTTTCATGGTTGTGTTCAATAAAGACATAAAATATCATAATTGTTTGTGTGGTTTTAGGTTAGGCACAGTGTTTTTTGTCTAAATTTGGGACTTTTTAATTTATTTTCTGAAAAAATGATACAGAAAACTTGGTAATTGTGTCAGTTTGTCTGCTGTGTGTGCTGAAACATGCCTTCTCTGGAAGCTGCGCCTCCACTTCCTTCTTTAATCTGCGTAACAGGAAGGGACGGAGTACTTTGTGAAGACGACGGATAATCAAGATGGTCTCCTCTTCATTGAGGTCCACCTGGAGAGTAAAAGAAGCAAATGTTTTGGTTAAAAACAGTGTACCACCTGCCTGCCATCATCTCTCAAACACTCTCTCTCTCTGCACCTTCTCTCCGGTCATGGCGAAAGGCGCGTTGAACCACTGCTCGAAGGTGCTGCAGCTCTTGAAGATGGTGGGCAGGAGGAAGTTTAGCAACGCCCAGAGCTCAGGTAGTTTGTTTTGCAGCGGCGTTCCCGTCAGCAGGACTCGCCGTGGGGCCAGGTAGTGGGTGTTAAGGACTTGGGTCAGCTTACAGTGGTGGTTCTTCATGCGGTGGCCCTCGTCCACGATCATATACTTCCAACGAATCTGGTGAGGTTGTAGTAAGAAATTAAGGAGAGGAACCACTGAAACGCAGCACAGGGGACGATCTGACTGTTTTGTCTCACGAGTATGACATTTACTGCTGCGTATAATGCACCTAGAATGTAATAAATGAAATGCAGAGGAGGAAAATGAAACCAAGAGCTTCTGTCTCCACAGTTAATCATCTGTTGCGTGTTTGATGGTTACTGTTTGTGCTTTAGAACGTGACTGTCTTGAAACAATTAGAAAACAATGTTTTGATTGTCTCATTCACAGCACCGCTGCGCTGTCTCTCTCACTCCCACTCTCTGCTCCCTTTTCCCTCTTTTCTAAAATTAGTCCGGAAGCCAACAGCAAAGCTTTACTTTATTTTTAATGTTTTCATTAAATCATCATCCTAGATTGGGCCTAAATCAACATTAGAGTACTTGTTTGTTTTATGAATGAAGCAGGACAAGAGTTGAAGCAGCTGTGATTAGTATGTTTGCAAGAATATTTATTTATATATATATATATATATATATATATATATATATATATATATATATAAATTAAAATTATATATATATATATATATATATATATATTCTCATAAATTTTAATTTAATTAGTATAATTATTTTAGTTTTTGTTATCTTTTTTGGGTCTGTTTTTTTAATACATTTTTTTATTCATTATTATTATTATTATTGTTATTATTGCTATTATTATTATTATTATCATCATTATTATTATTATTATTTTATTTACCAAATTACTATCCAGAGTTGTATACTGTATAGAATGTTGTTTGTTTACTGAAGAAAAGGCAATAAAAATGTCAATCTCAAAAAAGAAAAGAAAAGCTGCTTATGACATGCTTGTACATCCTGTCTCACCTTGGCCAGCACTTGTTTATCCTTGATAATGTACTCGTAGGTGGTGAGCAGAACGTTAAACTTTCCACTGCGCAGTTGGGGGACGAAGGCTCTTCTGGCAGCAGGAGACCCCTGAAAGCCAAATAATTTTTAAATTACAATTATATAGAGAAAATAAAATAAAAAATCATGCAACAGAATAATTAATATTTGCATGTTGTGGCTGCAGAAACCCACCTTGTAGGACACTTTCACGACTGTCGGTGCCCACTTGTCAAACTCATACACCCAGTTAGAAAGCGTTCTGTCAATGAGAGACAGCTCTGTTGTCATTCTGAATAATTTCTCTATTTTTGTGTGAATAACTTCCCTGATAATTAAGAAGAAATAACACAGCATATTTTTGCAAATAAAGAGGATATGCTAACGAGAGGGGTACAATGATGAGGTAGGGACCATTGAGCCGTTTGTTCTCCATGAGGTACGTGATGAGGGCGATAGTCTGGATGGTTTTTCCCAGACCCATCTCATCCGCCAGGATCCCGTTCAGGTTGTTGTTGTAGAGGGAGACGAGCCACTCCAGACCTTTAATCTGACGGACAAGGAAACCAAAGCAAAGAATCTCCCTGTCAAGTCATAAAATTCAAAATGGCCTTGTGTAAGTAGAGAGATTATCATGTAACTGACCTGATACTGTTTGAGTTGTCCATTTATTAACAAAGTGGACTGTTTCTCCACCTTCTCTGTGACAGCGTGAGCCACAGAATAATAAGACTGGAGCCCTCGGGCAAACGCTGCACCAATATATTCATCATCCACATCCTGTTTAGCATTCCTGCAGTGGAAACACAACAGCTTCAATCATTCCGGGCATGAAGTCATCTGATACCTTTTATAAAGCCCCTAAAAGCACATGTATTACTTTAGTTTTTGTGGCGCCTGAGAACTTAATGTTAAGAGAAAGTGTAGTACTCCATATCTCCATATATGCACTAACTCGATGATGTGCCGGACGTCCACCTCTGACACGTCTTCGCAGTCAGGGTCTGTAATCTTCTTCTTTTCCTCCACCGGAGTAGACGATGGCTGAGGCTCCTCCTCTTCCTCCTGTCAGACAGCTCGTCAGTGATCGGAGCAGCATTGAATATGAAACTGGCTTCAAAAATGTCCTTTAAAAAGAACTCACCTCCTCCTCTTCCTCCTCCTCACTGTCTTCACTGTCTGAGCGAGGAGCGACCTCATAACTAATGACAAAATACATGCATACATAAATTAAATTGACTAACATTTTACCTGCACAAGTCATCCTCATGCATATACACTGCCACTCAAAAGTTTTCGGTCACTTAGAAATGTCCGGGCCAAAACGGACATGGCAGCAAGTCAAAATCAAATACAAGAACATTCCGCAGAATGGTAAGGGCCCTGACTAATACTAAACAATGCAGAAGCGTATATTGTTCCCAGAAGGTGCCTCCTGTAATGATGAGATTTTGTGTTGACAGGTGAATTCTCTGGTGTGTTGCTGGGAGACAGGGGGTCTGCCTGCCAGCCTTTTCTCCTGACACCATTCACAGACCCCCAGGAAGCACAGCAGGTCTACAACCATGCCCATGCCAGGACCAGGGCCAGGGTTGAAATGACCTTTGGCCTCCTGAAGGCACGCTTTCAGTGTCTTCACTGTCCTCCACAATGTGGCCTGCCTGAGGAAGGAGAGGGCCCCCAGAGGGCCCCCAGCCATGGACTGGGACAATCCTGCAATCTTCCCTGATGACGACAGTGGTCGACTAGTGAGGGACCAATATGTGTTAAACTATTTTAGTTAATATGCATGCTTTAAATTTAAGTTAAATATGTCCTGCAGTGGCAGAGGAATTTGTTTGTCTTTTTTAAATTAATTTAAATTGATTTGGCCTCTTATGATGTTTGTGCTGCTTGCAAGCTTGCAGGGAGGCTACTACATCCATTCATTTGTCTGTTCATTCGATGTCTATGGATTTGTCCTGCATTTATTTCAGTGTGCAGACATGCAGGGTGTATTATAAACAGACCTTTGAATGTGTATTTATCCATGTTTTGTATAATATGCATTGATTCTGTGCTTTCTATCTTGTAGAGTCACTGTGTGACTTCAGTTTAGAGAGGAGCTGATGGTTTACCTGTTTTGATTTATCCTTATTCAATAAATGAACATAATCTTACACTTTGTATATATATATTTATATGGCATGTGTATTTTATACACAGTATTATGGCCACACTGAGGAAGAAAAACGTCATACATTTATGAGACTGGTTCTTTCTGCAGAAAAGATGTATTTTCTTGCATATTCTTTTTAAAGTCCTGATACTTATGACAACGTGATGCTGATGTGCCAAAAGATTAAGTATCTCCTTGTTTGTGGAACCTTTACTGAAGTACAATTCCACAAAATGCTCCACAGCCCTCATTTTATCAACTCTCCTCCTCTAAAACAACAAGTTACAATATTATGACTTTATTCTAGTAAATTTATGGCTTTATTCTCGAAGTCTGTGAATTTTTTTTTCTCTGTGGCCCTAATATTCCGTCATTTTATATATAGCCTTATAGTCTATGGGAAACTGTAAATTATCTAATGATTGCAACATCATCTAAAATCATCATTTATCCAAAATGATTGAAATTAATGATCACAAACGTTTAAATAATGACAGTGGGTCTAGTTTTATGCGATAATAATGTGTAGTGGGCAGTGGAATAACTATTGGTTTCTGTTTGTGGTCACTGCTGACTGAGATAAGGGATGAGATTAAATAGATCCTGGAACTTAGCCTGGTCTGGAGCAGGCTAGCTCGACAGAATAAATCTCCATGGTAACTTATACCATAACATATCCTACTGCCCCCTCTCCCGCTTTTTTGCAACTGGATCACGGATAAATTGAGCCAGGATAACCAAGATATCCCGGCTTAATCCCTTATCCTAGTTTTGTGCAACTGGCCCGAGGTGTATTCGGCTCAGCTGTACTTTGAAGTTAATAATATTATTAGCATGTTTACATGAGCTGAAATTGTTAGTCCCAATGGACCCATCCAAGGAGCATGCGAATGCACCAAAGGTTACAACTTGGGTGAAGGCCAGTTAATGGTGCAAGATGAAAAGTCACCACAAATTTGTCCTCTAAATTGAATTTCAAAGAACTCAGTATTTCAGTCAACAGGCTGACAGACAGTGACGCACCTGCAGCCACAGACACACACAGTCTCAAACGTGAGTCTCTCACCCAGGGTTCATCTCCAGCCAGGTCTCCAGCTGTCCAGCTTTAGGAGCATCCACTCCTGTCAGGATGTTCCCACTGTCCACATGGATGACTTTTACAGGCAGGTCACTCATCTGACTCGTCTCATCCAGCGGCTGCAGGAGAGGAGGCAGGTTATCTGGACTGGGTTTAGATGATTGCTGACTGAAATGAGTGTATAAGTAAAGTGATCACAATGCAACTGCTTCGGTCTGGCCAATTTAACAACAAATTGAGCATCGAGAAAATATCCAAGTATAATTTAGCGTTAAGTGTATGTTGAATAATATTTCTACACTTTCACACACATTTTATTCTCTTTGAGCTTTTGTTTCACTGTTTATCTTATTGTTTTCCATTAAAAGTGTTGTCATCTGTGATAAATTATGTATTTGTTTGTTGTCTGAATATGCACACATGGTGGCCGGGGGGTTAGTTTGGTCATTCTGAGATATGAATATATTACACAGTGATGTTTGTTAGTGCTGTTTTGTACCTGATGCAAATCTAGTTGAACAAAATGTTGCATAGTAACAGTGAACAATAAAAATAATGCTGGAAGCAAACAACAGTCTGTACTCTGACTTTTTGCTATGACAACACTAAAAAGCCAAACATCCCCCCTGAAGCTTTGTGTGAAATTTGATCTACGCTGTGTTTAAAACAAGGTCTGTATGGAGACAACAGAAAGCAGCAAACCAAGAAGCCTTGAACTGTAAACTCAGCATATTTAAAGGGATAGTGTATCAAAAAAATCTGTGACTTGAATATCTGTATTAAAGCAACTACAAGGAGTTTTTCTGAAATGAGTATGGAACAATTTATTACTGATGCCTCGATATGACCTACATAAGCAAATGAGAAGACCGGCTTTTTTAATGTAGTTATTCTTAATGTCTGTCCCTGGGTCTAATTTCCTGCAAAATCAGACAAAACAATTTACAGCACGCAGAGCGGAAGAGCACGTTTACTTTTTCCCAGGCAAAGTCTGGCAGTGAGTAAAATGTTAGCCAGTTAAAAGGAAGCGGGAGGAGACTTTTTTTTGAGAGTTTCATTTAACATTATATTTGTGGTTATAGCTGATAATGTGGCAGGATCAGAAAAAAAAAGAATTGACTAATAGGAACAAATAAAAGGCTTAAAGGGACGGTGAAAAACATGGGCAAAAACATGAGTCAAACAAATATGTCTATTTTAGTTTGGAATACATTGCGAGGTGTGGTTTAACATCAATATATTAATTATAAGGGTTGCCAGTTCGACTCTGGCCTGCGGCTCTCTGTGTGGAGTTTGCATGTTCTCCCCGTATCAGCGTGGGTTTTCACTGGGTCCTCCAGCTTCCTCCCACAGTCCAAAATCATGCAGGTTTTATTGGTGACTCTAAATTACCTGTAGGTGTGAATGAGAGCATGATTGTCTGTCTCTATACCCTGGCTCTCGCCCAATGTCAGCTGGGATAGGCTCCAGCCCCCCGCGACCTGAGTTCGGATAAGTGGTTAAACATAATGAATGAATGAATGTTGGTGTCTATATTGTTATATTACAGTTAATAATCAAATAAATACATTACTATCAGAGATAAGAAGTGTCTGTCTTTCACTTGCTTTCAAATACATGTGCTAGCCAGATCAAGATATTTATGATGCGAGGCAATGTTGCTTGTTGAAACAATACCGCTTTTGTCCACAGGGGGCGCCAAAACAACACAAAATGAAAGTTTCTTGAAGTTGCTTTAACTACTTATTCCTTCCTGGATTAGCTGTACAGTAATCCATATAAGCTTAATGATGCTGATGCTGCAGCAGCTGCTCACCTCTCCATCAGGACCCATGGCAGCAGTCTGACCCTCAGCGATCTCCAACTGCCAGACAAGAAGAAGTTGACTAATCACGACAGAGATCGCATACAACTCTCAAAGTCCTTACCATAAGCAAAGATCACTGATGCAGGAGCTCCTGGTTTCCATACCTTCTTCTTTTTCTTCTTCTTCTTCTTCTTCTCCTTGAGGGCCTGCGCAGCTTTGTGAGCTCTGACCAGCTCGGTGAGGTTTGCGACGTACTCGTCAGTTTGCTGCAGCAGGTAGGCCAGACGCTTATCTTTCTTCTGGTCAATCAGTTTCCGATAGCCTTCTTCATCCTCAGCCTGGGAGCACAGACACATATACAGTGTGTGAAGGAGGATGTGTATGCTGTTAAGTGTTTAATGTGCATGCTTGTGTAAGCTTATCAGTTTTTTCTCACCATGAGTCTCCTCATCCTTTCTTTCTCAATACGCTCATTCTCCTTCTTCTGCTCCCGTTCTGTGTTGGCGTGGTAGGTAGCCACTGCTTTGGTCAGTTTCTGCATTTTGCCCGTGATGGAGCGGTGGTACTCTTTGAAGTCTTTGGCGTGCTGCAGGATACTGTTGAGGTACTCCTGGAGACCAGAGTGCAAGGACGGGATGAAGGACAGAGTACACAAAACAATGAAAAATACAACTTTTATCATCTTTTTTCATCTACCTGATGTTTCTGCCTGCGTTTGCGCTCTTGCTCAATCTTCTGCTGTTTCTCCAGCTTCTCTGTGATGCGGGCCTCTCGCAGAGACTGGCGCTTGCTTCGCTTGTAGGCCTTGGCATCGAGAGCCGTCTCCAGAGCTGTGTCACGACGCATACACACCACCACCTCCTGACGCAGCTGTGGAGTGTAACAATTATACAAACATGGACTCATCATGAACCCCATCACCACTGAAAAAAGAAATGTGATGTTTTGAAGGTGGAAATGCGATGATGTCGTGCGTACCTGTCTCTGGAAGTTGAGCAGTCGGAGGGCTTTGAGCTCTATAGTAGCTTTGGTACGTAAATCACCAGCCAGAGAGCCCGGCAGGTTCTCCAGTTCAGCAATACGATGAGTGATACGAGCCTGTAACCTGAGGAAGTACTAAGTTGCATTTGAACTGATTCATTTTGTAAGAAAACTCTCCAGCAATGTATTGCTCATAGTGCAATATACAGTAAGCATTCAAATCTTCTGATTCGGTTTCCACAGAATGAGGTGAACGGTGAGGCGTACCTGTACTCCCTCTCCTGCAGGATCTCCACTGGGTCGAGGCCACAGGGTTTCTGAATGGGGGTAATGCGGTTCTGCTTGGCATGGTAAGGCATCATGGGAGTAGGCTGTGCCGGCTGGCCGGGGGACTGAGTCTGTGGAGGCATTACCGGGGAGGCAGCGGGGGGAACTGAAGGCGGGGCAGGAGAGGGCCGGCCAGTGGGCTGAGGAGGAATAAGCTTTTGGGGTGCGTTGGAGGGAGCTGCTGCATTCACCATGGGGCCTGGAGGGGAGGGAGGTGTGGGAATACATCAGTAGGTGTCACTGTACATAATACACATTGACCTTTTTCTTTATGTGTACGTTGTTGTAATGCTTTATGGTTTATTTTCTTTGGAAAGAATCGCTGCATGGGATTAATAAAATATCTTATTTTTTATTTTGTATAGAAATATCTTATTTTAATGAAAAAACATTTCCCCTTTAATTCTGTTTTTGGTCAGGTCCAAGCAATGTTTCGACCACAGGACACTGAAACCTAAAATCTTCTGCTGCACAGGAAGTTGTATGTTTCATGTTTAAACTTAACCTCTGGAGTTTATGACTTCTGGTATATGAAGCATTATGGAGCAATGTTTTAAGAGTGGCTCCCCAAGTGGTTTGAACTGTTCAGACCTATAAAGATGCACATGTGGGCCACGGCTGCAACTAATTATTATCATCACCAATTATTCTGCTGATTCTCCACAGGGCATCTTTAGGTAATCAAAAAAAAAATGTTGGAATGAATGTTGGGAGATAAATAGTGTAGGGTAGAATACATAAGAAGATGTACTTTATCATTTTTATCATTATCATATAGAACTGATTCATTTTCTTTCCTGGATTAGGGGCCATAACTGGAATTTTTAGAAACATACCAGCCCTCACTCTAATATGGGAGCTACTTATATTATTTCAACAGGAGGCTGACAGGTTTCACAAGGTCTACCAGTAGCAGCACGTACCTTCAGGCCAGGACTTGGGGGGTCCGTTTGGGTTTTGTCCCTGCATCCCAGCTGGAGTACCCGATGGTCCTGGAGGAGGCATGTTGGGACCCATCATCCCTAAAGAAACAAATATTTATAGATTCTCTTCAGTCTGCTGGCACATTTATAACACCAAATTGATAAAAGGCACATTTTGAGAGGAGTACTTTCATGAAACATTGTAGCGAACTATAGTATAAAGATTCATTTTTGAGTAAATATGTATCAGTTACCCATGAGACCCATTAGTTTCTTCAATGCATGCTCACCATGAGCTCGACTGTAGCCTGTGCCCATTGGCCCAGGCCCTGGCACTGGTCCTGCTGGTCCACCTACTGGCCCGCCCCCAGCTCCAGGAGCCAGGCTTGGCATGGGCTGCTGCTGCTGCATCCCAGGCATCGGCCTCTTCCCTTGAACAGCCATCTGGAGGTGGTCTGGCAGAGGCTGCCCCCGAGCCAGCATCTTATAAGCCATGATCTGGGCTCTGAGTTGGTGAAGCTGGTTCTGGTTAAAAGGGGTAGGGCCGCCTGGACCTCCAGGACCAAGAGGGCCTGCAGATTCAATGCCAGATCCAAGAGTGGTGACATTGGGGCCCAGGCTGGGTCCAGGGCTGGGGCCTGGACCGGAGCTACCTGGGGGACCAGGTCGATTATTGGGACCCAGAGTGTGTTGATCACCACTGGGGCCATCTAAAGGTGCAGAGGCAGAACCGGGACCGCCAGAGGAAGAGGAGGAAGAGGAGGAGGGCATAAGAGGTCCAGAGGGGGGACCATTTGAAGGGACAGGGCTGGAGTGGTCAGAGCCCCCTAACGGAGAGTGGTAACCTGGAGGGCACGGACGGAAAGACAGTAAATGAAAGATGAAAGAGTTTTACAAGAATGCCTCATGGGTTATTCTAATGTCTTACGACATCAGAGACACTCCCTATGAGCCAACCAGGCTGCATGATCACACCATCACAGTCACACTTTAAATAATACTATGTTACACAATGCTGGAAAGGATGACATTGCTTAAGTCTACGTAGCGTGCACACCTTGTGAGTGTTGGTCTAGAGGACTGGGTGGGGGGCCCATGCCACTGTGCCCGCCTTGTCTCATGGACAGCCCCTTCATCTGACTGAAGCGGCTCTCCTCACTCATGCTCTTCTCGTGCATGCTCTCCATGGGCTGTGGGACAAATCAAAGTTAAAATGAAACTATAATCCGGTGGGGAATCTATTAACTTGTAAAGACAATACACATGGTTGCCCATAAAGTTGAAATAATTTTGTTTTCAGACACAGTCCAAAGTTAATTGTGGTTTCATTTCCATTGTGATATGTTTGGAAGAGAATGATTAATAAAGTTTTGAGAAGATATACACTTTATCTGTCAATAATAAATCACATTGTCACAATCATTTCATGGAAGGAGGTAATAAAAATGTTTTAATTACAACAAAGAAGCACATTCAAATAAATTATAAAACAGCAATAACATATAAATATAAGGAACTGTAGCACAAAACAGTTTGAGCAAGTAGACTGCATTGTGAGAACTACGGAAAAGGAGTATGGGTTTGTTTTCAGCATGTATGGATGAATATGTAGCTGCAGTTATTCACACTTATTACAGTAATAATTGCTATTACACTGCACCAGTGTCAGCATATGCCCACTGTATTATAGTGGAGCTGTAATGAAAATTTAAAGTGAAGGTGAATATGATGATTAAACTCCTTAATATGTATAAATAACACTAAATATGGGGATTATGGATTTAAAAATGACGGTTGACCTCTGTTTCCTCAAGGAGTGGAATTAAGATTGATAGTGTGCCTCAGTGGGACGTTGGGTGTTTGCACATCCTTACTTTGTGCAGAGGGTGCATGCTGTCCTGGCCGTATCCAGAGGGCCCTGACTGGGGGTGTCCAGAGGACGGAGGGCCAGGGCTGGGGCCCATCATACTGTGAGCGGAGCCTGGGGAGGGGCCAGGGCTGGGGCCCAGCATAGCCCCAGGGGAGGGACCCGGACCAGGGGAAGGACCTGGGCGAGGGGTGCCTCCCATAGGGGGATCTGGCGTCGACATCGCCCTGGATCTCCAGCTCCTGGATGAGCAGCAGGGACCTGCGAGAAGTGAGAGAAGGTGAGAGGGAGTGGTAGAGAGGACACGTTCTCTGCAAAACTCTTAATGCAATATGCAAAAGTTAGTGATCTAAATTAGCAACACAGTGGTTTGATAAGGCATAACTGAAACACTATAATGTCTTGAGAGTGAAGCTGCACATCTGCCTCCAACTATGCTTTTCTGATAGATGGAGTAGATGCACATCTTTGCAAGACGTGTGAATTTTATCCAGTGCCGATAAGATGAAGACTCTCCATTCTCCTGCTGCGCTGCACCAAATCACCCGTTGCGCACATATGCAATTACAGCTGCAGGGTCTACCGCTGCACTTGAACTGAACGCGAGGAAATACAGTTAAATTATGCACATGAGCCCATGCCACTGAGAAATTTCCTCTGTCAGACCTTGCAAGGGTGTCTCGTTAAATATAAAAAAACGGGGAATGGCGGACTGTGCTTGTGCAACTGACCTACCCGCATCAACAGGACAGGCGGTCCCTGGTGGATTTCTGTGCTCCCGAGTTGATATTTGTGGGGGATAAAAGAAGACGCAGCAGTTGACGCAATTAGTCTACTCACCCTCTCAGTAATCTGCCTTCAAGCGTTGATTTGTTTCACCGACGCGGCTCGAGCGCCCCCTCCACCGCCTCTATGACCGAATGTCTAGTCACGGCGGTCGGCAGCGCGCATGCGTGCGCAGCAACAGAAAGCCTGTTCTCACACTGTGCATCAAGTCTGCACTGAAGAATTATAAAATATGTGTAAATATACAAGTTTGACAGGTTTACTCAAATGTTAGCTTAAACATTGACCTGAAAGAATATCAGGATGCCAGTCTGCATATGCTTAAATCCAGCTTCTAGGAAAATATTTAAATGCTCATATCCACAACTTTTCTTGCTGTGTTCATAGTTTTTTAATTATTAATAGTGTATATGACTGCACAATTGTGATAAATTGGGGCTATGAAGAGAGTCATGGTTATCATTGTAGTCAGTTAATCACAAAGCATAAAAAGATACAGTACTCAGGAGAGAATAGAAATTAAAATCATCAATCAAATACTGTATGAATTTTTAGCAAAAGTGACAATAGAAACATTTTTTTTCCCTGAAACTTTGGAAAAACATTGTTTTTTGAAAACTACTTTTTCTTTCTTGATCAGTAATTTGTCTATAAAGTGTCAGAAAATCAAAAGTGATGTCTTCATAGGTCTTGTTTTTGTCATTCCAAAAAAAAAAAAAATCAGGAAATCTACACACCTGAGAGGCAGACAACAGCATTTCCTGCCATATTTGCATTTAAACGTACATTAGCGATTACCTGATTATCGAAATAGTTGGCAATGATTTTTTCTGTAGATCTGTTCGGTCAATGCTTCATCTGCAAGTAATAACAAAACTGCATGCTTCTCTTCAGAAACTAACGGAGCATGAGATATGAGAAGTAAAATGAGATTCCAGTGTTTGTAGTTTAATCAGGACAACAAACCAAATAACAGTAGTAGTGCAACTTGCAGTAGTATGCTTCATGTAGAAAAGGGACAAACTAAACACAAATGAACTTGCAGAAAAAGCTTGAAGGCAAATACTCCATAAAGCCTGGACCAGTTCTTTATGAATGGATAACTTTAGCCAAGTTAAACCCAGAACATAAATAAAAACTTGTTCTAGGTGTTATTTTTGCTAAACGTATCCAGATAACTTAATAACTCTGGAGCCTATTCCACAAAGTGAGTTTAAGGAATAAGTCAGGCTTATTTTCACTTGAATCAGTTCCACAAAGCAAATTCAACGGAGTTCAAGCTCTGTTACGATGCAACATATGCAGAAAAAACAGTTGAACTGGCTTTATGGAGCCAAATCACCTGGAAATTATTCAGACTAACTGCAATAAGCTTGGCTGGCTTATTTGGCAAACCTGTTTGTTTTGTGGAAGAGGCCCATGCCTTATGGGAAAAGCCACATAGAAAGATACATTTATCTCCTATTCAAGGGATCTTCACCCTAAACCTGGGAGGTTGAGAAACTTTTCAGGAGAGTTGTAAGAGTTCAGAGAAGGTTCATAATCTTAAAGAAGCACAAAAGCATGTGGGAGATCATGGATCTGGTCATACATGTGATTTTTGGGACTGTAACACCAGAATTAGTATTCTGTTCAAGATGCTCCTGGAAGAATTTGAAACCTCTGAGAAACAGACTCCTAATGACATCAGTACACTTATTTTTAGACAAAGAAATAAACTACACTAACTGCACACTCGCACACACACATTCATAAACTTGATAAATAAATTTAAACAATGGAGATGTTCAGCAGAGGGTATATCATACAAGTCCAGAACAGTAACAGGGACCACCACCCCTAACTGACCAGTGAGCTAATCAAATATCACCTTCCTGTCCAGTTCAGACCAGGATGAAAACACAGTAGTTGAGTGTATTCGGAGTACTTTAAAGCGCTTGATTTTGCTTAAACATGCTTTGAGGCATTTTGGGTGTCTGATAAAGTGAATCAAGAATACTTCAAGTACTTGAAACAACCATGATCCATTATGAAATCATGTTTTTGCCCAGTAAAATAATGCTCCAGACAGCACCCGTTAATGCCTGTTAGCTTATAATACCCATCTACACAAATGGTGATGACAGAGCCGCACAGTTTTTATTTCTGTTGACCAGCGAAGCACAAAAGCGTCATGTCCACCTTGCAGCTGCAGCATCAACAGAATCGAGTCCTTCCCTTTGAAAGGAAATGAGGTGTCATCTTCTGCTCCCTACAGGCGAGAGCTGAGAGAGCAGCATTCTTAGTGTCTTACAGGAAGACAAACTCATCACTGTTTCTTCTGTTGTTACTCCGGCCCAGTTTGCCGGGGGGCAGAATGTGGGCCGCAGGTCCGCTGTTATTGCTGCTGTGACCCTCAAGACCATAGTCCTGACCCCGGCCCTCCACGAAAGTAAAGATTGGGTACTTCTCCTTCGATGATGACAGGGCCTGAAAGGACAACAAAACAAGTCAACAACATTTCTTAGAATGCAACAGAATCTCACAAGTAGACAAGACTGATTTAATGGGAAAATATCATGTCAAGTGATTACATGAATATATATTTCTATATCAAAGTCATTTTACACTATAAACCCAAAATAAAACTGTAACCATTTTATTGTTTTCATTGTTTGTGAATCATTGCATAACTTTCACAATTATTTGACATCTTCCAATTGCTTGTTATATGCTTGACTCAAAGTACAAGAATCAAAACATTTTTTATTTAAAAGACAAAAGAAGGAACAGGTTACAGGATTAAATTGCTGCAGGTTACTGGACAGTTAAAATCCAACTGAACATGAATTTCAGTATATCCCGCTTTATCTAACATTTTATTTTCCCAAAAGAAAACAGGTGCAACAGATTTATATACAGTAGTCAGCTAGTATCCATCTTCAGCCTATGTTTTAATTATCCATCTATTTATACAAGACTATTTATGAAAATGTTTATTTATCCGTAAAAGTGTGTGTATTATTGATATATTAACTGAATTAAATTAGCTTATTTAGTAATTTTATTAAGTTTATAGCATTATAATACTTGGTATCACATAGAAATTTTGTCATACTTGTGTCTTTGTAGTGTGCATTGCAACTTCTTATCATGTAATGTAATAAAACTGCAAAACTGTCAATCTGAATGAAGCGATTTTGAATGCACCAGTGATGTTTGAAGTTTCCAATGTCATCAGTCACATGGTGTTCTTCATTCATCACGATGTATTAAGACGGTGCACTTCGCAAGAGTGAAAGGAGCTTCAGGGTTTTGATATCACTGGCCTGTCTCTCTTTCAGAAAGCTGATTGGTTCCAGTGTGACAGCTCCATATGTGGGCTTGCCTGTCTCCACTTCCAGCCAGCAGAATGTGGTCTACACCTTTGTAATATACTGTATCATGCAGTAATCTATAATAGCATGCATTTTAGGGTTAATCTCTGTGACTGATCTAAAATTTCTAAACCCGTCTTTAGCAGAGTAGGAAGTCAAAATTGATTTTCTCGATGTTCTTAAATGCTTTCGTATTAAGAGTGTAAAACTCACCCCACTAACAGCAGAACACAGAGACTCAAAGTCCTTCTTGTTTTTGGCATAAAAGCCGATGGTACAGCTGGGATCCATGCGGTTAAAGGGCATCTTCTTGGGAGAGCTACAGTGGAATGACTACAAGGTGACAGAAGAAGGAGGTCATTCTAAAGGTCAATGAAGTTCATGACAGGACATGTTATCTTAAACAGCCTGTACAGTCAAAACACTACTGAGCATAAAGCTCACATGGTGTAAGTCAAATATGATCTGATAAAAATGAGCCAGAAAGTCTGGAGTGAGAGAGATAGAGAGATGAAAACAATGCAACCGACCTCCAGTGAGAAGTTAACTTGTGAGACATCCACCACAGGCTGGCAGTAGTGAGGGTCAAGATACAGCAGCTGCTCGTCTAACAGAAAGGGGGGAGAAGTCAGGAAGAGTGATCAAAACACTGTGTTAGAGTATAAAATCAACACCTGCCAAGTGCAAACCAGCGGACCAGAAACAGATGAATGTCTCAGTCATATATTTGCTGTTTCACTGACCCACGCTGCACCTGAAATAGCTGGGTAGTGATGCTATCATTAGAAGTTGGCACCAAAGCCAAATCTACCGCTGTATTAACAAGTATTAATGTGTTTTTTCTGCAACAGGGTTTGGTTTCCAAAACAGCTTTCCCCTCTTCTATTGTGCATCTAGTTAGTCATTTCAAGAATCATTGTTCCAATAAGAAATCAATGATTAGCAAGAATTGTATTTTGGGAAGTGTTAGTTGCTGGTTGACAGGGTCAAAATCAGTTTTTCTTTTCCTTCTGATAGTAGTTGCACAACTTTGTAGAAGGGAGCTTCACATGATTCCTGTATGAAATAATTAGAGACCTATTTTTAAACAGGCCTGTGTGGAATCCACAGTGAGCAAACATTTGAATGAGGCTAATGTGAATCAAGTGCTAGGAAATATTATTACTGCATTGAAGGAATTGTAGCAAAACAAATAAGGAGTCCCAACTGTTTTTTTATTAAAGACAAAAAAATCGTGTTTTATTATACCATGCCATAGCATTAAATAATTGCTTTAGTAGGTTAAATGTATACTTAGTAAAGGCTAATCAGCCAATGCTGTATTCACAGCCATTAATGTGAAAACATCAGCCTAACACAGTATCACCATCTCACCAATACAGAGACCCTCTACAAAAGATGGAGGAGCCCCCATAAATGAACAGAGGAGAAAAGCTATGTGGCTGTGTTAATAGTGAGTATTTTTGTCATCGTCAGTCATTTGTGGTTAGCTTGGCCCTGGAGCAACAGGCTCACTGTGGACACTGCATAGTTTATAGTTTACTCTTAACAGGTGAGTCGTTTGTCATGTGACAAACAGGTGTGACAAGATTCAAAGGAGACAGGAGTAGGTGTGGATCATGTTCAGAACAAGCTTTCAATGTCTTGATAATACTAAGAATTAAAGTAAATTCATGAGGCTGCTACTGCCAAACAAGTTGGGTTCTCTATGGTGCCATATCAAAGAATACAGAGTTCTTACTTTGATTAAGGATATTTTTCCTAAATCCTTTGCTTAATTGCATTCTTAAAAGAAAGAAAGAAAGAAATGTCCTCACCTTGGAAGCCAATGAAGTAAAGTGAATGCTTTGGCTTGCCTCCAATGATTCCGATACAACAATCCAGCTTTAGGAGGTTCTGGAGTATGAGAGACAACTTTAGTTAGATGACGCAGTTCTTTAGGAGACATCACTCTCGTGAGCTCAGAGGGGTCGATGGATGTGTGGTGGGAAGGCAGAGTATTCAGACCTTGACACATTCGATGTAGGACGGGTTGAGGGCCTCTCCTCCCAGTCGTACAGGCACCAGTATGATGACAGACTTCCAGGCTTGACTGGACTGATCGGGGGGAGTCTGGCTTAGTGACAGGTCACATAGATTTGCCACGTCCTCTTTGTACACTACAGAAACATGATGAGAAAAAATATGAAGAGGACATTTTTAGATTTTTCCAAATTAATGCATTTTGGATCAAAGCAATTCACTTTTTGACACCTCTGAACTGGACTCTCACAAAGAGAAATGATAAAATTCAAGAGATATCTCATTTGTGAATCTCACCTGTACAATCTTGGGCCACATATACAACCAGGTTGTGGAGCACGGAGGTTTTGGCTACCGCTTTCCTGAAAAAAAAATTATGACTACAATCAATAAGTGTTCAAATTGTGTAAATCACTTTAGAAAATAGTCCTTGCTTGTAAGAAAACCCTGGCTCTTCCAGCACCCTTACCGTAATATGTGTGCCACTATGGAGGGACCGTACCAGTCTCCAGCCTTCTTCCCTGAACTTTTGCTGATTTCCACCAGCTGGTGAAGCCCAAAGGGTGTTGGGGGCTGATCCCCGAACCACATGACCAGCTTGTGGTGGATAGGCTCCACCTGCCTGTCCCTTACAACCTCGGGTCTCTTCTTCTGGCTGCATTTGGGTGCTTGATCACTCGTCAGGGACTTTTCGGGGGTGTTGGATCCTCGTGGAGAGCCAAAGGAGGGGATGGGGACTCCTCCAGCCCGGGCTGGGGACCGCGGTCTGAACACCTCTAAGTCCACATCGGTTAGCTGCTGAGCATCTGGCCAAGCCCAATCTACAGAATACAAAAAGACTTGTATTTAGCCAGGCTAAAGATCTGGATGTGTTTTTCTCGAAATTCTTTTTAGCTTAAAATAATCAGAGTAAACATATTTTGAACGTCACACTAATCAACATGGACATAAATGAAATAAATGTTCTAAAAAGACAAACGGAGGTTGAGCAGAAGACAGAAGCAAAACACAAACAGCCATATGACAGAAAAATGTTGTCTGCAATAAAAAGAAACAGAAATAAATCGGGATAAGATTAAAAAAAAAATAGGAAAAAAGAACAAAAGCAGACAGACAGCAGAACACACTTTTGGACTGAAACTGATTCAATAAAAGCTTGCAGATAGATATGAAAGTGGGAAGAAAGCAGGAACTGAACACAGGATCAGATCAGAAAGAATAAAAAGGATTCAGATCTAGGCGGGGTTCGGAATCACATATTATTATACTGTCTATGACTGTACCTACATACTCAATCAGTATGTACTGCATAGTCAATGAACGATTAAGTTTTCCATTAGCAACATACTTCACACAGAAGTATGTTTAAGCAAGCTAGTCATGTGACTGCACATGACAGACAGCTGGTCTGACCTGGTCGATGCCTCTCACACCCCTGAAAACATTGCAGCAAATTTCAATACAGGAAAAAACTGTAACTGACCACTTATTGGGAATCAAAAGGGCTACTTTCCTCACCTTAAAACTTATCTTACATATTAACACAGCTTTTAAAGTGGCTTGTGGGTCAGTTAAGTATATTTAATGCGTTCATGCTGAGTGAACTCAAATCTAGTATACATCTGGGTATTTCCTGCACACACAAAATTCCCAAATTTTCTGTTGAAAAGCACTACATACTCAATTTAACATAATCCTTGAATAGTACATTAGTATGCATTCCGAGCACAAACACATTACTGATATCCTGAATGTAAATATTGAAGAACAAAAACAGCCTGTGGGTGAAGGGGACAGTTAAACTGCCTAACTTTGAGAGAGACAAACCTCTGGGCATCAAATGGACCAGGAGCCCCTGTGCCAGCAGCATCTGTCCACTGCGCAGCATACAGCCCCAGCCACAGTCTGTGGTCCAGGTGGAGCCCTCTAGCTGAGGGAACTCCCGTCTGTAGGTCAGCCAAATCCTCGACACAAAAGCCAGACGAAATCGCTCAACCTCATCTGAGAGGAGATAAGGGGTGAAGGACCAAACAGAGAAAAAAACAAAATAACTTTAAACAGAATATTTTTGGTTTATACATTATGCCATTATGCTTTCATGGTTAATAAATCCAAGAGGCCTTTTTAAAGTGCTACACCCATAGCATGTTAATTTGAAATGAGAAAGATCAGTTTACATGTCTGTGAAATAAAAGTGAAGCGAAAACTTTTTGTGGTCTGCTGCTTTGTGCGATAAAACCAAGTAACCTTTCAAAGGAAGTGGATTTTCACCGCTGTGGTAAACCAAAACACACATCACTACCACACCTGGGGTCTCTCTCTAGAGAGGAAACAAAGGCACTTTGAAAAGAAAGAAATCAACCCTGAGATTTTTTAGATAAATATGTGCTGTTAGAGCTTACCTTCACTGTTGAGTAGATAAGAGTTTCCCAGGATGGTGACTGGCGATATTTTGTTGAAAGAGGTTTTAGACTTAACAGTCCAACCTACAGAAAGAAAGTGGAAGTTGGCAAAGTGGTTAATTGAGAGAGCTGAATGGGGCTTAATAAATAAATATACAAAAACATGCATAAATTACAATCACAAGCACAAAAAACAAGACACCCACACACTTCAAGAAGTACAAACCATATTTGACGCTGTTCCATGCTGACATCAGTTTGGCTTTCAGTTTGTCCATCTCGTCAGGCTCTCCGGTTGCCTCTCTGCCAGGATCAGCATTCTGTGGCGGCCTGAGGCCAAAGCTGCCCTGCCGCTCCAGAGGCTGCTGCCTCCGGTTCTCCACCAGCTCATCCTGCATCATGCCCCCTACGTACTGTACTGCGCTGGGGGAAACCGAGTTCATGCCTCTGAGCCTTCAGCGCTGAACTCTGGTGCTCCTCATTGCAACACAGAACTGATTGGGAAAGACAAGAAGGTAAATTATTGAATGTTTTTGTTTATATTCTTCACTCTACATGCTTTTTACACCCTGCCTGAAAATTTTAAACCTTAGCATTCCCATAGCCAACTGACCATGTTTTTTTTTCTTCCAGAGGCAGTACCAGGCTTAATTGTAAAGCTACAATGAAGATATTGGTATCGTATAAAACTTGAAGATGGGAATTTCAAAAATCAAGATATCTGAATAAATATGGGTTCTATAGGGAACCCACAAGTCTCCCCATTTACAAACATGCCTACTTTATGCTAATCCCATGCATATTGAGGCAAGAAGCATGCAGTTTTTCTCCTGCAGTACAAATGCGATATTTTTGCTTATTGAATTTGAGTATTTCTAAAACCGGGGCCCCTTAACAGTCTATGACTACAAAGCTGAGACTCTTGTGGAGCCAATGAGCCCAGTCTTATTCACGTGTAATGATGTTCATCCTCAAAGCAGCAGATTCATTGCAGCGAGAGCATTTTTGAAACTTGACCTCACTTTATAAAATATCCTGCTGTGACCTCTAGGATAATCACAGCCATATTAAACTTTACTTTACAATCACAAACTACAGATGTAGAGCATTCAGAGGACAGATAGCGTTCCTAGATATATTGACAATCATGGGGTTTCTCCAATAGTCAAAAAATGCAATTCTTGCAAAAATCTCAAATGCCTAAAGTTTTTTAAAACAAATAACACAACGCATTTTGCTGTGTTCTTCAATGCCTCAGTGTCTTAATGTGGTGTTTAGGAGGCATTATTGACCATTGACAATCAATTCTCGAGTGGTAAAGAAAAAAGAAAATATAGCACCAAATCTGTGTTGGATATGGTATCAACCAAAAGCAGCTACTAATTTCTCACTTCCTGAAAAATATAAATAAATGCAACGGTGTAAGTGTAAATTTAGGCAGTTTGTCTAGAGCTGCTGGTTTCACAATGCACAACACACAAAGGAAAGTACCAGTGACTTTTCCACCCTGACCTGAAACTGATGATTGTTAGTTTCAACAGGGAACAGTAACATGATGATGGAGAGAAAAAAATGTCATGTGATTTGCATTTGACAACCGGCATGTCGGACTTTTACAGCGACTGTGACAGTAATCTGATTATAGTGGCTGTCATTATTCCTCATGCAGATCAAGCTGCTCAACATCATAGCACTAACTCGCCGCACGTCAATCTTTCTGTCACGACACCGTTAATGTGACCGCAACACAATTTATTATCAACGTCCGTACAGTGAGTTCAGTGCATTTAATTGGCCCCGTAACGTCAATGTATTATAATGTCACACCGTGAAAATAATCGTCTATGGCATATTTTGTCAAAATTGTTTTTTTTGCCTAAATCATCTCCTCATGACGCCGACCACCTATGGTAAAATCGCCTACATCCTTAGTTGATCAGATCATGTGATTTTTCCCCTTTAAGATAATGGCCTATGTCAAGTGTGTGACTTAAGCGGATTTATTATGCCTAAGTCAAAATAAAATGTGACTTTTTTGAACATGCCTTTGTGACTTAAGCAAGATATGGTAACACTTTATTTTGAAGATTTCTACATAAGGGTGACATGAGCGTGTCATAAACATGACATGGGATGTGTCATGAACATTAATGACACTTTGAAGTAACATTAATGCTCATGATACTTGTCATGTCGTGTTTCTGACAGGCTTGTGTGACTCTTATGTAGACACCTTCAAAATAAAGTGTTACCATATCTTGCTTAAGTCACAAAGGCATGTTCAAAAAAACTGCCTAAGTCATTTGTTTCTCTTAAGTTATATAATTTCCACACAGTGTTATTACTATACCAATAGCCATCCTTTGTTACATCCTTTTTGAGTGAAATGATCAATAAATGTCATATGTTATACTTTTGGTGAAGTTTTTTGTGTTTCCTGCAAAACTTGAAAAAATGAGTTAGGCGATTATTTTAACGGGGTGACGATAATGAACAATAGACTGCTCTTCCAACACAAAATCCAAGAATAATGAAGTGACCGCTAAGCAAAAGGTTAGCTAATCAGCCTCAAGTTAAACATGAATCAACCAACTATTACGTACCTGCTGTAAAAGCCGGTTAAGATGCTCGACACCTTGTAGTATTTTGACTCATTTCAGCTCCCCTCTCTTCACCCACGGCTGCAGTCTTCACAGGTAATTAAAATGTACTAGCCTGCTAAAGCTAGCTAACGTTAGCATTTTAATAAGACGCTAGCCTCCGGCGTTAGCCACCTAGCATTCAACACACAGACCGAATATATTAACGACTTTTTAACAGAACACAGATGATGTCAATACGATACGCGTTCCTCGATTTAACCAGCAAGCTACTATGTACACACTGTGGTGAGGATAATCCAGCACATAGTGGGTTTAGCTTAGCTGACCAGCCACCGCTTTAGCATCCCCTTTTACAGCGGAGGACATTTACTTCCTGTTGTCCTTTCCTGACCTGACGCCATTGGCTAAGCTAACCACCGTGAGAAAGCTGATTGGATAATAAATGAGTAATGACATCGGCAGCATGCTATTGGCTAATATTAACTCTTTAAGTTATGTAATATGTAACTAAGGCGACAGAGTGTATGACAGTCACTACATAAATAATATGTATTTGGGTCAGATCACTTTGTAGTTAGTTACTGAAAAATTAAATGGCTGAGTGGATTTTTATAATTAGCACGTATGACACGTATCACAAAAAAATAAAAATGAAATGTCATTTTACTTGAATACTTCTGAATTCCTCTCGGATAACTTCAAAATAAAACATTTGAAATATATTGTACTTGATACTACACAAATGAACGCAGTCACAAATATTGTTTTTTCTTTAAACATTTAAACTTTTTAAAACATTTATTATGTGTAGAAAAAAAAGTTAATTACCCTTACAAAAACAGTAATGCCACAAACTGCAGGTGTGCTGTATTGTAACATTACAATAGCTACATTTACAAATTACAATATGTGAGATGCCTTTTTCTTTTGTGTACGTTTTTGTTGCTAAGGACTTTTGCTCTTGAAGGTTAATCCAGACGGAGCACTTACTTAAAATGTTCAACCTCTATTTTTAATGTAAACAAAAAGGAATAAGACTCCATTATGCTAAAATCACCATCATTAGTTAAGCCACCATGAACAAAACTGACAACCTGAGAGGAATAACTTACTTTGATATATGTTCAGCATTTAGAATTGGTCAAATCAAAAAACGAAACAATGTTTTTTTTCTACATGTAATCTGGGTTGATTGTAATAATTACTTACTTATTTATTTTATTTTTAAAGCATTTTATTAGCTAATCCCAAATACATGTAATCCATTACTATGCAACCCTGTATATAGTAGTGTAAATATATCTGGTGCCACATTTGTGTAGTATTTTTAATTAATTTTGAATGAAAAGATTTTATATACACGTTTTGATTATTATTATTATTATTATTATTATTATTTACATATGATATTCTAACTTGTTATAGCAGGAAAGCCACTAATGTAAAACATCTATTATTTATTTTCATGTATTTCCTGCCTGCCAGTCCCTGGTTAAAGAGCAATTGGAAAACCATCACAATCAACATTATTAGTGACATTTGCTATATAACATGTAATGTTTCTCTTTTTTTTGTGAAGAAATTGATAATTTATTTTATGACGATTTTTTTTATGACTATGCCTACCTAAAAGATAATATGAAGGTTGCTTCAGCATTTGTAATACAGATTATAGTCACAAAAGAGTAAAGAGGCGGCAAAGTTTTGGAACAAATCTCAGAATTTTATTCCACATACTGCACTTCAGGTGTCTGCATTTGAATCACATCTATCACAAACAAAAAATGCCCCATTGTACAAATAAATACAGTTTTCAGTGAACAGAGAAATGTGGAATGTTTTTATATTTGGACTTTAGTGTTCATTTGTAGAATCCATATTTGTATACAGTATATTTTTCTTCAAAGTAACTTACAAACAATACCATCAAATTAAGATTTTTTTTCCTCAAATAAAGTGCATTTATTCTACTCTCTCTGTCAATCACAAATAGAAAAAAAAGAAATTCTCAAACATGTAACACTAGTATAGACACCATTGATTGGGAAAATGCCTGAAAGTGGGCAGAAAAGCTGTATAAGATTACATTACAGTTAGTTTTCTGAATCAGGTGCTCAGAGCTCACCTGACAACTTGTTTATTACATCAAGATATAAAAGAACTCCATCCTATCAGTAGAATATATAAGACAGTATATCATATTAAAAATGTCAATCCCTATTCCAGAAGATATAATTAACAGTCACGTGAAGAACACAACAACAGAAAAGCAATAAATTCATGTTTCAAGTGTTCATTTGATAATTACTGCAAATATTTTGTCATAGAAACATAAATGCATATTGAGTAACCCTATGGCTAATTACTGCAGTGTTTTACTGGTCTTGGCTCCATTAGAGAAACTCTCACTCCAGTGGATTATTGATGAACAATTTATGAAAACATGTTTAGCAGTTGATGTTTTAACCCACTGGAGGGCAGTAGAGTACAGTGACAATCTTTGTAATGTTAGATTTGAGGATGGATCGACAACATCCTTTTAAATAGATTCAAATCAATCTATATTGCATTAAAGAAATTATTCACCCCCAAAAGTATTATTTGTTATCTGAATTACTCGCATTGTGCTACCTAATTGATTAATTTAGTTTTTCATGCATGCCTGCATGGAGAATTAGAATCTAAAAATGGAGAAAATCCGTGTTGAATTAAAATAAATGGAGTCTGCAAAACCTCACTATTTAAAACTTTGCAGGCGTGAAACTGTTTATGTTGAAGTGTTTTAAATAGAATGTTTTTTTGCATAATAAGATGTTAGTAAAAATGCATTTGTTTGAAAAGTTCTGAGCATACAGCTGGAAAAATGTGACTTGGATAATCCTGCAGAAGCTGTGTTAGAGTTATTAAACTGATGATTTGATAACATTTTTGCTGTTAAAAGTGGCCTCTATTAACTTCAATTTATTAGGAATTTTCTTAGTTTTGGGATCTCTAAAACGAACAAGAATTTAAAGTAACACAGGGTGAGTAATCGATATACAAATGGCTGAAGTAATCCTTTAAAAAACGTAATTTTAATAGTAATGACTGATTTTCTTAAAAAAAAAAACATCAGCCAATACCACAAAACAACTTCCTACTTTGTAGCTGTGCACAGCTTTTAGCTGCTTCCAGCTCATTGTTTTAATTTTTTAAGACAGATAAAAACCAAAACAATGTAGAACAACAAGCTCTCAACAGAACTGTGCAGGAAGTATCACGCAAAACAGATGGAGAACAAACTTTAAACGTTTTCCCTTTTGGACTCGAAAATAAATGTACGTCTTTAAACTACTGCCTCTGTGTGAAGTTTCTGTTTGTTGGTTGAATCTGTTTACGTTTGAGCTGATAGAAGAATCAAAGTCGATTTAATCAAACACTGTCAGAAAATGATGCATCCAATCAAAGAAGGATTTAACCCCAGAAACTTTCTTCATTAAACCACCTAGTAGCAGTACAGTGACAGCAGTCCTCACACACAGCTGTAAATGATTTGCATAAGATTATGTACACTGGATAGTTACTGGGAATGAACTTGGGATGAATACTAGCAGTGGGAGGAGAGTCGTTTTTCCAGTGAACACTTTATCCTTCTCAGCACTCCTGCTGAGATTATATCCAAAACCTTTATCAGTATGTTACATAGCAAAATGTGAGCTTTACATGAATCAAACCTTGACTACCTAAGCTTGTTACCTAATGACCTAACATTCTGATTATACTGCAGATGACCTTGTTTTTACAGCAACAGGTTCATTGTGATATACTAAACTGTACCATGCCCATACCCACAATCCTACCTCAGCTAAAGAGCCCTTTAACAAACACATTACAGTATGCTACATCCATGACTGCCTGCTTCTCCTGGTTTGGCTCAAAACAACACATGGGTTCACTGTATATGTGCTTACATTTTTTTTAAATATATATATTTATATTATATCCACATAAGTTATCATCACTGTGCATGTGTGATTTGTTTATAAAGTAGCAAAGCATTCAGCAAAGCCTGTAACTCTGACTGGATCCGAGGGACAGGAACAGAGAAGCGGTTTCAATTGAAAAGTGGTTTCAAATTGTACGATTCATCATAATTGTACACCTCAGAGCTTGTGAATTCCCTTTATCCATGCCAGCATGTTTTTCTCGCAATGACGTCAAACTTGTGTGTCTGGAAACTTGCAATAAGAGTTGTGGGAGGGAGGACAAAACTGTCCAAAGTGTGGCTTCATTTCACAAAAACAGATGACAACAGTGCTGCTTGTGAAATGGGGATGTTAACAATAACACACATTTCAAATTAGGAATAGGCCAAGTTATTGGTTGCATTTGAAATAGGAAGTTTTACATCCAATTATAGTGATGTTAAGAATCAGAAAATGTGTAAGTTAATGACACACTTTATCCTGAGTCTTCTTTGTCTGAGACTGAGACAAGACCTTCAGAAAGACCGATCTCAAGTACTAAACCACTATGCTGTACAAATGTTCTCTCATTTCCTCTTCAGACTCAGAGATAATAAAAGAGTTGCCGCTGAAGGAAGGAATCAATAAAGAATTGGACTGATAAGCAGAATTTGTGAGGCATTGGTATCAATAAAATCTTAGTAATTCCCATCCCTACTGGATCCTAACTGCATGTTTATTTCCAGTTTGGTTTCTGCCGTGACCCTTGCTGAGTCAACCGTGCTGAGTGTAATTACCCCTCGAAAAGACACACACGTCCTCACACACTCCTTAACACGCACACACTCACACGGACCACGGGGGCATGGATTTAAATGCATGAAAATCAGCTGCTGACACTGCTGTGCCAGTGTGAGTGTGTGTGTTTATGTGTGTGTGTCGGGCTGTGGTGGCCCTCCTGCTAACGGGAGATAAGCGCTGAGCCCAAGCTCTGTCAAACACGCTTTCCTCTGCAGAAGGACACAGCCTTCAAGAACCACCAGAAATAGACCCAAGGTGGCTTTTCTCTCTCTCTCTCTTCTCTCTCTCACATACACACACACACACACACACACCCAAAATCTCCAGCGTCAGACAGAGCTTGACGTGACGTCCACTGACAGAGTGCCTGCTTTGACTTGGTCTGACCGTGCACAGCAACTCAGTAAACTGCTGCATGAGGAAGAAATGAGCTTAATCATCTTGTTGCTGAAGCAGAACTATGTGTCAGACATGTTGCTTTGCTGTAAATATTACAATAAGACTGTGACTCAGTTCATCATTGTCTTGTATGATAAGCAGGAAAAGAACAAAGGGCTGGTTGAAAGACAAAATAGAGTGACTGGATTTTGGTATTCACAGTTTTCAGCATGTTTTGATCTGTAAAGCACTTTTTGACCTTCTTGTCCCTATAATACATGTACAGTACATACCATATGACATGCGTTCACATAGACCCACACACATATACATCTGATAAAGTGTTCCACGTTACATTAAGAGTCTTCTTATTAAATACTTTATAATAGAAAATCAACAGATAATGCACCTTTACAGATTATTCCACTCCTGGTTTTAAGTTAGAATCAGTCAATAATTGGAATCAATAAATAACATTTTATATACTCTGAAACTGGAATGTACATTGTTTTTAAGTGCTTGACTTCTGTTGCATTGTTCTTCCAAAAAAAGGCATTTTTTTATTAGAGTCCCGTTTAGGGACCCCATGGGGTCACATCTTCTGCTGGCTGCTACCTGTTGCAGCCCTCTCTATCGGTGAGCCGGCGGGACTTTTGGTCACCACGGCCGCCCCAACGATCACTCGACCTCCAGCAGGAGTGTCAGACTTTCCTGCTGCGCTTCCTTGCCTCTCCTCCGCTGCTTTAGTCTGCTGATCTTTGTTCTTGGACCCCTCCTGGGAGCCGAGCTTGATTGGCCCAAGGACGTTTTTGGCCACGGTGGTCAGCTGGCTGACGAAGCTCGTCTTGTCGCCGGGAGAGACAGGCCGCGACTTACACAGGGAAGGTCCGCAGAGGGAGGGGGTGACAGAAGTCGGGGAGGGAGACGGCGAAGGTGAATGCTCCTCCACCACCTCCAGGCGACACTTGTCCTCCCAGTCGAGGGTTCCTCTGTAGCAGTTGACAGGTCCTAGTCCCTGCCTCACCTTGCCCAGTGACAGCGGCTGCCCATGTGGGGGGACGACAGGAGCGAGAACGCGTGTGGGGAGTTTGGGGCTTTTCGACCCAAAATCTGGAGTCCTGGAGTCACTGCTCTCTGCTCCGGCCTTCCTCAGGCTGTCTCCCATACCTGATGGCTTAAAGGTTTTGTTCATGCTGAGAGGAACTGTTTTCACTGTCGCGTTGATGCCGATGTGTTTATCTGGAATTGAATTAGAGCTCTTGTTGAAGGCAGCAGCAGCTAAACCTGGACGACTCCTGTTGTCTGTTTCCTGTTTTGGTTCAGTTCTTCCCCACAGCTGCTCCTGGGGGTCTTTTCTATTAGGTAACACACTTTTCTCTGCTGCCTTAGATTCTTGCTGTTTTGAAGGTAAGTCTGACGGACTCTGGGGGATCTTTTCAAGTCCCTTTTGACCACCTAGGCTTCCTGTTGTTTTGGTAGGGGTGCTAGGAGTCGTAGCTTTAGTGGCTTCTGTGTTTACTCTGGAGCTGTGGCCAGCCTGTGAGCTGAAGGCCAGCTCACTTGTATGAGGTTTTCTTGTTAATGATGACTGGGTTACTGTAGCTCCAACCCGACCCAGTCTCTCCAGGACTGACCCGGTGTCAGTGTCCCTCTCTTTCTCCCTTTCCCTTCCTCTCTCCCTCTCTTCCCTCTCCCTCCCAGCCAGCAGTGTTTCCCTGCTAAGCGGTGACTCCTGTCTCCCGAGTCTCCTCACAGGCTTCAGGACGCCGGTCTCTGGTGACGTAGAGGATGAGGGCAGGGGAGGAGGATTAGGAGGCAAGTTTTCCCCGTCCGTCTCCAGCAGGCTCTGGAGGCCGAGCTCACAGAGGAAGGCATCCTTACGGTACTCAGAGTGCTGCACCTCAAGGCTGTGCTTCCTCAGCGGACCCCCCAGCCCTCCTGTAGAGCTGGACTGGGTCAGAGGCGAGCCCAGCTTCTCTGCTGACTGCACCCGTTTGAGAAGGGGTGATCGAGGGGGTTCAGCACTCTTGGGCCTGGGACGGACCACCGGTGGCGAGGAGTGGAGCTTGACAGGAAATGACTGAGTGGTGTTGGAGCTCCCGACAGTGTGGCCAGGCAATGGTGGAGGCGAAGACTGGGTTGGGGAAGGTGTGTGGGCCAGCGGGGACAGAGGGATGTTACCTGCAGACTTACAACGGGCCGATCGATACTGGCGGTGGAGTTTAGGGGAGAGCCCGTGCAGGGAGCTGGGCCTCATGTGCTGAGAGGGAGCAGGGGAGTTTGGAGTGCTGGAAGCTGGAGAGCTGTTCTGGGAGGAAGCACCTAAAGGGACCCAGAGAGCAGAAAACATCTATTAAGATTTTTTTTATTAAGATACAAAAAATCCTAAAGGAAAAGACAGACTTTTGATTTAAAAGTACTGGGGATTTGGGCTAGTACCACTTCTGGCTGTAAAAGTTCACTTTCTTGTCTGTCAATTTAGATAATTACGAATGTTTTTTTAAAATATGTCTATCGGTTTTCTGTGCGTTTTTTAATCAAATATGTCTAATATCAATGGATCCATCAGACTGCTTGTTTTTGAACACTACTCTTGTTTAGCTCCAGTGTCCTACCCAGATATGAGGGCTCAGGGGTGGAGCGGTAGCCCTGAGTCGGGGACCGGGCAGACAAGCTGTGAGTTGGGGACCCAGGAAGACTCTCACTGGAGGACAGAGAGCGATTCAGAGAGGACAGGCTGCGGCTGGTGTGCAGCAGATTCGACTGCTTTGTGATCTTACGAAACAAGGAGTTGCGCTTCTTACTGCAGGAGAAACAGGAAGAAAAGTAACATACATACATCATACATACATTTTATGGTAATATTTTTTACTTTACTGGGACACATCACACTAAAATCAAGAATATCAGACCTTCTTGTGAGCCGTTTCTTGTGCCTCATACATTCTTTTCATATCACATCTTTTGCACCAACTTATTGCAAATAGTATCAATAAGGATATCAAAATAATCATAGTAATACCTACACAAAGATAGTCAAAATTCAGAGTTACTGAACATTTTGCACTGTAAATAATATAAAAAACAAACAAACTCCTTTATTCATTCATTCTTTATCCTTAATCGCTTATCTGGGCTGGAGTTCACCCAACCATGTAGCCCCAACTTCTTTATAATTGTATTTTATTTTACATCGTGATACAAGACATTTACATCATCTATCATCTATATCACTGTCCTTGCAGTGCTGCAGCTGTGTGAGCTCCCACCTCTCCTGGCTGTCCTTGCCCATGGTCCTCTTGTTCCGTCGGGCCATCTTACATTTGTAGCTGGCCTTGCGGGCAGGACCCACTTTAATGGAGGTGTTCTCAAAGGGCGTGGTCGTCACAGTCACCTTGTTTCCACTCTACACAGATCAAAAATATTAAATTATTTCGACACAGATCCTTATAATTATCCACTATCAAGTTTTTGTATCCTACGAAAACTGATAAAGAAAATGTTACCTTTATTTACAGAATAAATTAGCAAAGTTGATGTGGGTTTGTAAAAGTACTTTAATTAAGTACATGAATAGCCTTTCCTTTAAGCTTTAAATGGCCTTTCATTGACCGAAATAGAAGAATTAAACAGAAATATTAATGCCTATGAATGAAAGCATGTTGCTGCCCACCTTGAGGATGAGCTCTACCACTTCAGTGTGGACCAGACCGTGGACAGACTCCCCGTTGACGTGGGTGATGAGGTCACCAGCACACAGGCCAGCTTCCTGTGCAGGGCCACCGTCCTCCACATGCTGCCAAGACACACAGAACATTCATAACAGATCATAAAGATCACTTATATATAGTGTGCAGTACTTTATTCTTATACAGTATTTTAAAGACTAACAACAGTTATACCTAAAATAACTGTTACATTTTATTTTTGTTTAAATCTAGACATAACTGTAAGCTCTTGTGAATAATATAGAAATTTAATAAAATATATATAAAGACAGTTAAGATACAGCAGGGATAGAGAACTTGCTTTGCCCCAGGGGCCACTGATTTGTTTTTTTAAATTAACCGATTCATTAATTTCAGTTATTAACCAAATAAACTTGACAGAATTACGGACACTAGGCCTACATGATAGGTAAATCTGATATTTTACAACATTTAATAGCTGCAGATACATTTTAGTTGTAAATGCTGGGATTCAATTTAAAGGAGTTTATAAATACTGCGGCTGGGACATCTTTCCTTGTGCAATCACTCAAATGCTGGAATGAATCATGAACATAAACCATAAAAACTGCTCCGACCAGGGACAGAATAAATAGAATATTTAATCTTTTTTTTTTCTCTCTTTTTTTTGTCTACATTTGTGTCAGATTAAAGGAAAGTATTATTTATTCCCCTTTAATTTGGCTAGGAAAAATACTAGTTTTTTAAAATAGATTAACTGCTAGAGGATTAGAAATAATATATTGGTGAAATCTGAACTGAAAACTTAAATCAAGCAACTTCTTAACAGATTTAGACACTGCTGAAACCCCATCCTATTTTGCACTGTTTTTTATTCACTGATCCATGTTTAATGCCACCTGAACTTTAAAATACACTCAAATGTCACAACCTTTTTTTACGTGGTTTCAGCTCCAGCACTAGACATCTCAAAATAGTTCACACGTCAACAAGTTTCTTACCCAGACAATGTGATGCACGCTGTAGATGTCAGTGTCTCCGATGTAGACCCTGATGGCCCGGAGAGTGAAGCCGTACTTCTTTCCGGAGCGGTGGATGGTGATGGGAGAGCGCAGCACGCTGACAGCCGGGCAGAAATCTCTGCTGGGTGACGAGTCACGGGACGAGGGGTTGGAGGAGAAGGAGTGGGGAGACATGGGGCTGGCGAGCGGAGAGAAGCCTCCATGCTGCTCCACTGCAGAGGAATCAGATACTTTATTAGTGTGCCACAAACTAATATTTCCACAAGGATTTTATTCTTTTCTTGCGCTGCTCACCTGATGGTATGATGACAGACAGGGCCGTGGCAGATGCTGACTTGATGACCTTGTTCCCTGCTCTGGAGTTGCGTTTCTCTCCATCACCAGATAATTGCTGATGGCGCGCCCTGCGGAGGACTAGGTCATTGGTGGCCCGGGGCCCCAGAGGGTCATACAGAGGAGTCATGACATCACGACCGGCTACTGCAGGACCCGGGGATAATGTGCCAATGGCCGCGGTAACTCCTGGTGTCTCTCCGTGTCTTGGGGATTTGTCTGTGAGGAGTCAGGTGGAAATTATAGTTATTTAAGTTTAAAGTAGCATTTATAGGTGAAAATAGTAATGTTGTGAATTGTCCAGCCTCCCGCTGACTCATCTAATGAGGTACTAAAGGTTGCTTTATTCACCTCCTCCGCTCTTACCTCCCTGCTTCCTCAGTCTGCTTTATTCTTTATCACTGCCCTCTTGCTTATTTCTTCTCCCATTTCCCTCTCCATCCTCATAAACTTCCATCACATCAGAGACTTTCCCTTGCTCACACACCTGCTCCGTTGAGCTCCTTCAAGCTGTTCCTCTGCTCCAGGAGGCTCGGTGAGGGCACACTGGTCCCATCCAGCGAGGTTCCACGGACCTTTATGGGCACTTGGCGGGTCAGGAAGTCCGGCTCACCGTCTTGGGGTGAGGCGAAACGATGTGTATCCATCAGCGCTGAGAAACGTCTGCGAGCAGCAAGAGGAGGGCTCGCATCCCCCTCCATGTAGAGGGACTCTGAACAAGACAGGCGCTTCCTGCAGGAGAAGGACACAGAAACACGATCATATAAGATAAGATCTAAGAATCCTTTATCCAACAAGACGCTAATGCTAATGTCAGCATGGCTAACCTGCTTATAATAATTAACATGCTGGTGTTTACCATGTTAGCATGCTACAATCTGCTAATTAGCACTCAACACAAAGTATAGCTGAAGTTCTTCAGAACTGAGTTTTTCTGCATGTATTTTGTCATAAATTAAGCACTGGACATGAAACGTTGACACGATTGTGGCAGTAAATGAAAAGTGAAACGATGACCAATTTGAGTACAAAATTTCATTGTAATTCATCCAAGAGTTGTCAAGACATTTCACTTAAAACCACACATATGAACATTGTGGTGCACCAGAATAAGTTAGCGAATGATCAAAGTCAGCAGGATTTATCCTCTGGGGATCATGAATGTCTGTCGATAATGGGACATCAATCCATCCAACATCTGTTGAGATTTTTCAATCCAGACCTAAGTGGTGGACTGACCGATCTATAGAACTGTGCTGCCAGCTTGGCTAATATATTATTTACATGACTTCTTTACCCTCTGAAGTATTTGACCTATCAAGCAAGTTTCCTATGAGTGTTTTTTATTCTGTACTCAAATAAGGATGCACATGCACATTCTTGCCAATGGTGTCACACTATCCCACTGATCGACAAATGGACCAAATGATAAGATTGCTGCCCCTGACAGTCCGGCACAAGCCGTGTCTCTGAAGGGCGTCCAGCATCGCAGGGACACCTCACAGTCACAGTCTTACCCTCCTGGGACACTCTACAGGACTCTCTGTTCCAGGACCAGCCGCTCAGGAACAGCTTCTCCCACTCACAGGACAGTGTGCTGAACTCGGCACCAAGGTGACACCACCCATAGACCAACTACTGTCCATCCTGTATATATCTTAGTTTATTCATTTCACAGTGTTAGTACTGCTCATACTGCTAATACCATATCCAATTATTCATATTTATTCCTTACTGTTTATTGTTTATAATACCACTAGATATACTGTATGTAATAACTCTCTAAACTGAACTGTTTTTGCACTTCTGGTTTTGATGCTTAACTGCATTTCTTGTACTCAATTGTGCAATGACAAGAATTTAACCCAATCTAGCACACCAAGATATTCTGCGACACGCCAGCAAAGGCAGAACAAAAGAAGACTGCCTCCTATTAAACATAGATGTACACAATGGCTTTGCAAATTTTTTATGATGCATGCAGCTCAACACACTATTTTTTATTGAGTAACACTGAATGTAAAAATACCTTTCGCTAGTTTACAAAAAAAACTCCACAGGGCATCTTTAATTAAAGAAATTAATGAATGTAATGAGCTGTAGCCCAAAAGTAATCATAGCCGGCGAGATCATGATAATCCGTACTTGATATGGGAGAGGAAAAATCCAATATGTAAGGTAAAAAACGATGAGCCACCTTTCACCTTATCAAATTTTCTATCCATTATGAATGCAGAATGTATGAATGAATTATTTCATTTTACATGTGAATGTAGAGAAATGGCAATCCAGATGTATGCTTCCCAATGATTGAGGTGAAATGGAGTTATTAGCAATCTGTTGTAGCTGTGTACTCTCAACTGTAAATGTGTCAGTTAATAATATGTGGTCTGGATTCAGCAGGTTGCAGTCTGTGCAAGCTGCTTCAAAGCACAGCAGGCAAACTGCAGAATTATGTTTAATGAATCTGGATCCCAGAATAAGCGTAAATTTTTCATTTTGAAGGGCTAAAAACTAAAAGCCTTCATGCCGGGTAATGAGGTCTTTTTTTCAGTCCAATAGGAATAATCACTACCACGGTCGACAGATGTTGACCAGCTTGATATTGACGATAACAGAACACTAATAACTGTCAAATGATCAATCAGTAAACTCCAGAGAAAACAAAACATTATTAAAAACCTATTTATTCTCCTTGGCGTTCAGTCCCAGCTAGGCAAGAATCCTTGGCTTTTTACTTTTTACTCTTTTATTTCCCTTTTTAACTCTAACTCTGTTTTTAAAATGATTTTTTTTATTACTATTCTATTGTTTTATTGATTTAGTATTATTTTATTGTTTTCATTATTTTTCATTTATTACTGTATTTGTGTATGATTTTACTGTATTTTAATCACTGTACAGCACTTTGGTCAACTGAGGTTGTTTTTCAATGTGCTCTATAAATAAACTTTGACTTGGCTTGACTCAAATGACCAGTAATTATCATTTTGTGTGTCTTTAATGGAAAAGGACGCACTGGATTCGATTGATAAAATCATCTACATTTGCATGTTCACTCAAAGATGAGAACGTGACACATCAGAGACATATTGGATTTCAATGAGTCAGATGAACCAGCTGTCCAATTACATTTTCCTACTTTCCAAAGTTTGCAGAGGTGGGATCGCCTGTTGTTGACTCAAAGTGACTGTGAACTCTCGCACAAAGTTCTTTTTATACAAGAAGTGTCACAATTGGTGTCAGTGAGATTTAGAAAGTTATTCAGGCACACTGGGGGTATGTGACAGCCAGGCTGCTGAAAGAGAAAAAACCCTCCAGTCCTATCTTAAGATACAGAACATCCCGCCTCATTTACATACATGCCTCCATGACCCTCTCAGTCAATACTCACATCTCAGGAGATCCGGTCCTCCAGCTCTTATCTCTCATGCTGAAGCTCCCCAGGCTCTCTCTCTTGGTCACCTTGTCCTCCCGCGGGCCCTTGTGCTCCCGGCGAGACACGGAGGTCGTCGCTTTCTGCTCCAGCTGAGACAGATGTTCCATGCTGCTGTACACCTGCAGGTGGACAAAGTCAGATCAATCATCACCTGGTCTGTTAGTGGTAATTAACAGCTCTGGAAGAATTAAAATGCTGAGTGGAGGTTACAGCAGTGGAGCATTTTTTTTGTTGCAACTACTGATATTACAATATAATATAATATATTATCATGAAGGCTTAAAACTTTTCTGTTTGCTACTGCTCTTTTGAAAAACACTTTTAATTGTGTTTAATTGTGCCTCTGTGTTTGAAATCTGCTAAATAAATAAACTTGTTTCCCTTTGCCTTATAATACAATTCACATAATTGTAAAGTACTGATTAAGTTGCTCTGTTGTGCTTTTTATTATCTATATTTATCTATATTCAACTTCCATTGTATAAATGTAATGCTTTTAATATGTTCATTTTTATTCATGTTCAATGTGAAGCTTGGTATCTGTAATTTCTTTGTTGTAAAGCACTTTGTACAGCATGTCATGTATGAAAGGTGCCATATAAATAAGTGTATTATTATTATTACAAAAGGTAGATAGGGTAATTGATGTTTTGCATTGATATGATGGTTTTCCTCAGTGTCCCTCAAGAATGAATTAGATTTCAATTTCAATAAATACAAAACAAAAGGAGGATTGGCAAAATCAAAAATGTGACCATATGGCCTTAGTGTGGTACATTTCAGAAAATATATATCATTTAATATCATACCAAAGGTGATACAAAATTTGAAAATGTAAATGGTTGACATGAGTTGTCAGGGCATAAAACCAAAAATCACTTGAACTATACAAATCAAGAGGCAAACACTGCTAACCTGGTCTAAACAAAATAAACAAATAACATCAACCAACTGTACATCAGCCAAAAGACTGATTGCTATTCACAGGATGCCAGTATGGCTCCATACATTTCTGGAGACTATTTCCCCGGAAAACAACAACAGAGAGTGCAAGCTACATAACCAGAAAGTAATACTCCACCAGGTCTGCCCTTTTTTCATTCTTTTTTATACTACTTTATATTTCCTCTGTGACCTCCTGTGTGTTTTTTTTTTTTACCTTGAGTGTCCACTTAACCATATATTTTGTCATTTCTTATTTGTCTGATGTGTCAGATATCTAACAAAATGGAGGAAAAAAGTGTTCAAACATATTGCAAGTTTTGTCTTTTGAGATAAACAGTCAAAAAAACAGTCACAGCAGAGAGCAGAGCTGACATATGTGAGCTGCACAATTACTGGAGATATGCAGATAAATGTTAATTATCACTCTGGTCTTTAAGCATGCTGCATCTATGTGTTGCTAGGCAACCATTCTGCCAAATGTCTACAGTGCTTGGTAGGAGAATGATGTTATCAATAAATTATTGCATTTCTTTGTTGCTGTGTCTTTATTTTATGAAACATTTATGAAACGCACATATATGTATATATACCGTACATTTTTCCCTTATATTATTATAGTTTCACTTCACTGCCACTCTCATATGACTTACACCACAAATTTTTGCACACCACTAGTGGATGAAGAGTCTTTGTTGTTTGATGCTGCCTTATAGTTCTATTTTTATTTAATTCTATTTATTATCACACTCTTTTTTTTTACACCTGAATTTCCCTCCTGGGGATCAACAAAGGAATATCCTATCTCATCTTATCTTTCCAGGTATACTTAGTAATCGGTTTATAAATGCAATAATCCCCACTCTGTGTCATACCTAATAACATCCCTTAGCGGTTCTTAAATCACTGTAAACCATGGCATCTTGGGGCTTATTGCTTAACTGTGAACTGGAGAAGCTGAAACCTGTGAATTTCAGGCCCTTTTTCTTTAAAAATGACTAATTTCTATCATTGACAATTTGATGATTCAACTACTCATTGCAGCTCTACATTAATAAACTATAATAAATTAAATTAATGTGTGCGTGTAATCACTGCAGACCTCATTATGTGTGTGCATTCAGCAGAAGTCTTTGTTCACCTGCTCTGCTTGAGCGAGGCCACTCAAAAGCCCTCGATTGTAACTTCAAATAGATCTCAAATTTAATTGAAATGGAGCCCCTCAATGAGGCACTTTGGATTTTCTAAAGAGCTCCTTCATGATCTCACAACCCAAACATGAGAGGACGGACCAGGTGAAAGACAGAGGGAAGGCAGATGGAAAGACAGAGCGTGTGAGAGAGAGGGAGAGACGATGGAAGTGGGAGAGGGTTGAGAGAGAAAAAAAGACAGCAGGAGGTGAGAAAATCCCACCCGAGAGGGAACGTGTGACAGTAAGAACACGCTGGCACACTGTGAGAGAGACACAGAATTAAAAGACATTTGGCCAAGAAAAGAGTGTATGAGAAGAGAAAAAAAAGGATGAAAGATTGTCTGGGTCATTAAACACCACACACATCTGTGGAGCGAGGCCTTGAGATTAAAGATATGTGGGCCTCTGGGTGGCTTAAAATAGAAACTGGAGACAGCAGGAATAAGAATAAATGGTGTAACAGTTACAGCAGCACAGCATGGACCTGAGTCCAGCCTTCTGCTGCTGCCCTCTGTACAGTAAAACTGCTTTCAAACCTAACCCGTATGGTTGGTTAAAAACAAACTCAGGTCCGTTTTAAAAAGGGTAATTTTGTCTGGCGTGAAAGCTGTCAGTTGAACCCTGGTGCTGAACAACCAGCAGATTGTGGTGCCATTTTATCAAACCACAGAATTTTATGAAATGGAGTGCACTTATTATAGCAGATATGTGATTTTAGAATGCTTTCAAAAGCTGAAAATCTGCTGATTGTTAAAACTGTTCAGGAAGTGATCTGTATAAGACCATATATAAAAATCCTTTGGTAGCCACAGTAACACGTATGTACGTCAGTGATATTAAGTATTAACCCTGATTAAAAGGTCACAAGCTGTTATTTATGCTGTGCCTGCGCACATTGTCAGTTCATTTAGCGCATTAGTCATTATTCATAACATGTGGTCGATTTGCAGTCTAACAATAGTAATAATGTTATTTCTTTGACGTCAAAAACATTATTGTACACTTGAGAAGCATTCAAGAGCTGCTGTCATTCCCCAGATAGGTCCTGATAACGCCAAAACCGTCCAAGCTGTCAGTCTGTATAACTTCTTGTTCACTCCTGAACTAAAGTGCAACATTTTTAATTTTTTTCCCCCTTAGTCTGCACCAAATGGATCAAACAACTCTTCTCCTCATTTATTCAATACAGTTAAAAGTCAAAGTCTACTTATTAGTAATATTAGTTTTCTTTTAATTGTTAATATTTCTTATATTTCTACTTGTTTATACTGTAAGTGGTTGATACTTTATTTTATTTTTTTACTTGCTTATTTGGTAATACCTCTTATATTTCTAGTTTATACTGCTGTTTACTATTTATTGTTTTTTGCTATCCACTTTGCTGCTGTAATTCTTGAAATTTTCTCAAATTCCTACAGTGTGTAAGAAGAGGAAGAAAAGATAAAAATATGAAATGTGTTAATATGTAACAATAAAAACAATAAGAAAACAATAAAACTCTGCAATAAATAAGTATGTATATGTAAAAATGTGCAAATAGGTCCATAGTGTAGAAAAGAAGTAAGTTGATTGTCCCTGTCTCATAATTATAAAGGGCTGGTGCTGGATGAGGATGTGTGATGATTTTCTCTTTTTTAGGGGGCAAGAAAGAGAGAGTGGAGAGAGTTAAATATTCCAAAGTAACAAAATAAAACTGTTTGGTACAGTGAGGATAAAAAAAGTAAAAGACTGACAGAGTAAGAGGGAGATGAAAGAGGAGAGGGTGTCAGGGAGAGACAAAGTCAAACCTTGCTGAAACGAGGAGAACAGGAAGAGAACTGTCTGATCTCCACTGGCTCATCGTCATTGGTGTCATCCTCGTCATACGTATTGATGTGATGATACCGATCTGAGCGGGCTGGCAGGGAAGAGAGCGAGAGAGAGAGAGAGAGAGAGAGAGAGACGGAGGAGATGAAATATATGAGCTGTCAGTTCAACATAAAAAACACATTTCTAACTGGAACGGTGTCAGAAAATTATTGTACAAGCCATAAAGCTAATATTGATGTCACTGCTGTACTTTACAGACGTATAAATCCAGAGGAGCCTACTATCAAAGTAGCTGGTGTCCTCCTCTGACTCCAGGTGAGGGATAAACTCTGCCTTCTGCCTCAGCAGACTGTTCCAGTCCAGCTCTGTGAAGAATGCATGCTGCTTCACCTCAAACGCTCCGCCTGGTGGCACAAACAACACAACCTTTCAGCCTCAATCATAATACAATTTGGATAGAGAGCAGATTTAAAGCTGTTTAAATGTCTGCCAAAGGTGTCTAATGGTAACAGATCCTCAGAGAATTATCTGTCGATTTTCCTCAGCTTTACGTAGCGACTTCCAGCTGATTGTTCTAGCTTGTTATGCTTCACTCTCACTGCTCTTATCCGTCTCGTTTTTGCGGCCATTTTCAGTGAAAAGGCTCTAAAAACTGAACATCAAACAAAAAGACAGGTACCTATGAACATAGTGGAGCATTAAGCTGAGCCAGATATTTCCCTCTGGAATATGCCGCTGCTTCAGAAAGATGCCAATTTAAATCAAAATCCAAAACAAATACATTAACATAAATGTTGCACTATGCACTCCTGAAACCAATGCCAAATATGTGCAGATTAAAGCTCTGATATCAAGTGCAAAATGTGTACCTGTTCCCAACCTCACAAGAGGGTTGGTCTGCAGCAGGGCAGAAATGAGGCCCTGGGCGTCCGCAGGCAAGGCATCATCACCATCTGGCCAAACTATATTGTCTGAAAAGAGAAAGAGAGAGAGCAAAAGGTCAAGAAAGAAATGGTCTCCCTTTGAAGAAGTTTTCAAAACGACAAATCATAGGCTCGTCCAAACTGCTGTAAAATTGCCCCTAATACCTGCATGTCACCAGGGGAAAGAAAGAGATATTAAAGGGAAACCGCTGTATTTTTCAACCTTATACTATTTTCCCATGTTTTTGTGTCTAAGTGACTAATGGGGACAAGGGTTTTTAAAATTGCTCCACAATTTAGCAAGAGGTCTGCAGCCGGCAGCCGCAAAACAGGCTGCAACGTAATCCTTCGGTGACAATTGGGCACCATCAATGAACGTCCACACCCCACAAAAGAGCTTGTTTTTGCAACTGACAGGCTCAGAATGTTATTATAAGTGTCTGAGAAGAACCTAAAGAGATTTCATTCGATCTGGTCTGTTCGTTATTGTGTTTTAAGTCACACTTAAGGAGAAGTCTCGATCAGGTTGAAAAGTATAGAAGTTTTTCTTTAAACATGGAAGAAAACTGTTCGGTTTAGAGCAGTATTCAAAATCTAAAGGTTAAAAACTTAGACTACATCACATGCTTGGGATGCATGACTTGGATAAGAACACTCTGCTGATCCTTAAAGCATACACACTTTTCACATCTTGTTTTGTAATCTTTGTTGCAGTCATAAAATAGAGAAGTGAAACTTACTATGACCTACTTACTATAAGGAAAAACAAAAACCCAGAAACCCAGCTGAATGAAAACATACAAACAACAGCTTTTGTGGTTTCCTGAAAATGTGCAGTTTGAGAGTGTCTTCACAAATAAGTTAGGAAAGTTTAACACTATTTCTTCACCTGTGATGACCTGGCCAAACAGCTCTTCCGGTGTGTCTCCGAAGAAAGGCACGCAGCCCACCAGGAACTCATAGAGGATGATGCCCATGGCCCACCAGTCCACCGGCTTCCCATAGCCCTGACGGAGAATCACCTCTGGAGCGATGTACTCTGGAGTTCCACACACCTGAAAGACAGAGAGGGAAGAAAAGAAAGGAATGAAGAGAAACATAAATATAGACTTTGGAGTTGTTTAACAAACTTAAGGTGTCTTAAGATGCTTTTATCACTGGCCATTTTTCTAAAATATTCTTTAAAGGTCTTTAAGTGTCCCCTCCAGATATGAAATAAGACTTAAGAGGCTTTATTGTCCTTGTAGTTATACAATGACACTTTGTTTGGTAGCATTCAGGAAGGCCAGCAGCAATAAAGAACAGTAATAATAACATGCAGCAAGATAATAAAAAAAATACAATATACAATATAAAAATATATCTATTAGAGCAAGTAAATATTAAAAAGTGGAGCAAACCACTATCTCATTGGCATACATCTCTTGGCCAGCTGGCTGCCCTAGAACAACGATCATAGAGGCTGCTCAGCAGGTTCAAGGAGTATCACTTGAAATGGGACCACTGCTAGTACCACTCCTACAGTATTTATCAAGTGGTTAATGGCGTTTCCAGCTCTTAATGTTTACAATATTACCAAATTATTATATAAAATAACTAAGGGATACACTTTGTTAGGTAACTGACTGACATACATTGCTGCAAACATTTAAACATTCTGGCATCACGATTATTCAATTTTTTTATATTTCATTTGTCATATTTTATTTATATACACTACCCCTCAAAAGGTTTGGGTCACTTAGAAATGTCCTCATTCTTGAAAGAAAAGAACAATTTTTAAAATTAAAATAACATTAAATTGATCAGACATACTTTTTAGACATTGTTAATGTGGTAAATTACTTTTAAAGCCGGAAACGGCTGATATTCTTATGAAATATCTATAATATATTGTCAGCAACCATCACTCAAAACTGTTTTGTGCTGATTTGAGAAGCAATAACATGATCCTTCCTCAGGGTGGTTGAGTATCTAGAGGTAAAGTTCCATATTTGAGCAGGTTAAAATTATTATTTTTTACCTCTATTTTCAATTCATTTTGTAACCACTTTCATCAAAAATACAGTTTGTTTAGTTTAGTTTGTGTGTTTTCTGGGTGACTCCAAACTTTTTGTACTGTTCACATTTTATTTTAATATTTTATGTCAGCCTGATTCATGTAACTGTGACTGGAATAGTTGCAATTGTTTTGTCTATCTTTAAAACAATAAACTATCAATCATAAAAGAAGTGGAGCAAACAATGCAGTGTAAACAGGAAATATTGCACAATAAACAAAATACCATATTGTATTTTACTGTAGGATGCTGTTACATGTACACATATAAAACAGCCTGCAAAATAAATGTTGTTCCGTAATGATTTGCTGTTCAGGAGATCTGAAAGAGAATTTGAAATGTATGCACTTGTGTGAGCATGTGAGTGTCTTACACAACAGAGACATTGGTGTTGAGTGAATGAGAAACACTCTTCTAATCAGAATCTCCTCCAGACACATGAAAAGCGAAGCCCTGGTCTGTTTCACCCACAGATGTCAGTTGATTACTAGCAGACAAACAGATGCCTGCTTCCACCCAGAAGAGCCGAGTGATCTGACTGATTATGACCGGTTTTCATTCGGAGCATAAACAATGACTATAATTGCTAAAAACGTGATTGTTGTGGAGATGGAGATCATTAACGATTCACCATTACAGAATACACCAGGGCCGGGTCTAGGCAGGGGCAAGAGGGGGCCTGGCCCCCTCAAATAAATGTTGTGCCCCCTCAAACTAAATCCCCCAAAATATATTATATTTCATATATTTTTATTATCTCATGCCTCTCTCCTCCGCTCCACTTCTTAATGTCTTAATGTCTTGCTTGCCCCCTCAAATATAAAATATATCAAGTTGTTTCTTGTGTCATGTTTCTCGCCTCCGCTCCATCTCCCCTTTTCGCTCTGCTCAGTGTATCGGCCTGCTGCCGGCTCGCTGTGAGGGATAGCTATCTGCCCAACTTCCAATCACCCTTCAGTATGCAAATGAGCCAGTGTCAGGTTTCTAATAGCAGCTTGCAGCAGTAAACTGCGAATGCGAAGCAAAGGAGCTCTGTTAAACTCGTTCATAGTGTTTTGTGTAGTGACATACTTAACCCTTGTGTTCTGTTCATATTTTTGTTACTCAGCCAGTGTTTGCGGGTCTGGTGGACCCGCTGCATTTTTTGGTTTTTAATTCAACACAATCAAACAATTTTATGTTAAAATACTCTACAGATGTTTACTTCATCCCAATTACAAGCAATATAAACAGCATACATGATTAATATTTGCCCCTTACCTTTGTTAGATCATATTTTTGTATTAAAGTGCTACTCGTTTTTGTTTGTTTTTTTAAGAAAAATGTAATTTAAAAAAGAGAGTTGAAAACATTCAACAAATTTACAATTTTATTTTAGTTATATTAGAGATTTAACCCTTTCAGGTCATGTCAAATGTCCTGCACGAGTAATTGGCATCTGTGTTGGCTGTTTTTGCATTCTTATCACATTGGAAGCCATGCATGGTGGATCATTTCTTGGGCAAAAAGACCATTCCATTTTTTGACATCCAAATTTCTTCACTTGCTAGCTGCTGACAGGGGCTCACCACTGCTCACTGTTTGGTGCCGGGGTTGCTAGCCTTGTGGTTTGTCTTCATTTTGCAACTAGCTGATGCTAAATCTCATCATCTTCTTCAAAATCACTGTCCGACTCTGAATTTTCAGAAATGTGATCCTCATATTCTGTATCCTCTTCCTCTACATCATCATGAAAAGCTTCTCTGGCCTCCTGTACGGAGAATCTTTTGCCCATTTTGAGCAATTGTATTGTATCAGTTGTCACTGGCAAAGCTCCATTTATTGTGCCCCAGCCCAAATTTGCAGCTAGGATAGAGTAGCCTATGTGGAAAAAAGTAATTTGTATTATAAAAATAAAAAAATAATAGTAATAATAAAAATAAAAAAATAATAGTAATAGTAATTTGTATTATAAAAAAAAAAAAAATACAAAAAATACAAAAAAAAATACAAAAACATCCTCCTGAGGGATTGCCACCTTATCGTGGTCAGGAGATTTGAGTGCCCCAGTGACCCTAACCGTGTGTTCAGACCGGACGCGTAGCGAATTTTCGCGTCGCGTTACTCGCGCGAGTAACGCGACGCAAATTTTCGCCCAAGACACTATTTAGCGCCAAATAATTCCCTCCATTTCATTCTGTCATCAACCATGACAAGCATAGCGTCCCTGTACCTGCTCTGGAAGTCCGAGATACGTCGGAAAACACGCCGTCGTGTCTGGGTGAGTGACATCATCCGGAGGCGCACTCAGCACGGAGAGAGGACCGCAGAGTACTTCCACCTTTTTCCCTCCTGCCGACCCACTCCTCCTTCCTGCCTCTTTTCTCCTCTCTCTCGTGTATGTATCTCGGACACTGTCGTCCAGAATCTCAACGCTGATAGGCTGTCCCGACACAGCGTCACGCGAATATTTCGCCAAAGTTGAATTTATTGAACTCACGCGAATTCGCGTTGTTTCATTCGCGCCGCGACATTCGCGTCGCGCGAAACCCGCGATTCGCGCCGCCGGCAAAAATTCGCGTCTATTCGCGTGTTTGCATTGACTTTGTATGTAATCTTGTCGCGCGAAATATTCGCTACGCGTCCGGTCTGAACGCACCGTAAGGGCTAACCCAACAGAAGCTAGTCTTCATAGGGACACCCAAGTTGGGCAGGTCTTAGGGTAGAGGCCTGACAAAGTGCATTCAGTTTAGGTTGAGGGTAGGACATACAACTAACAGCAACCCAAGTTCATATATTGTTAGTGTAACAACAATAACTACAATAAAATAAGTGTGTTAAGCATTTGAGACCACAGTACTTTACAAGGCACTTGTTCAGTGTACCTGCATCCGAGTGAGTGAATTTGTCAGTTAGACATGGTAAAAGGTGCTGGAGCACAATGCCCCCTCAAGATTTGTGGCTGCCCCCTCATACATGCCTGTCTAGACCCGGCCCTGGAATACACAGGAAACACTGTAATGCAATGTTTCATTTGGAGGTTGCTGATTTTGCCAGATGCCTTGACAGGTTGGCACACATGGCTGGAGAAGATGGAAAAATGCTGTGAATGCCAGCTGTTCAAACGTCCCATCTTAGAATTACACACACCTCATTCACACTGTCACTAATTAAATGTATTTGTCGGCAGCCTTTCTTTATCATGTGGTAATAAAGTACTGCATTCAATGTCCAAACAGGGTACTGTACCTGCTTATCCAGGAACTCTCTGGCATCTTTTTCAATGTGTCCCTCGTACAGGTTGGTGGTGAGGCTCATTAGACCCATCTTCGACAAGCCAAAGTCTGTGAGCTTGATGTGACCCATGGAGGTGATCAGTAGACTATTTGGAGAGAGAAAACAGGCATTCAGTTCTGTTGCACTACAATAAAAGCCATATCTAATGGAGTATGTGGTTATTTTGAAAGATATGTCATGATCGCAGGTTGTCATTTATTGTTTTTGAGGGCAGGTTTTGTATTACAAGCCAGGGAAGAGTGCTTAAGTGGAGATATGGACACATGAGACTGGCATGCGGCAAATGAATGTACAAAAAAAACCTTTTCACAGACAGACATGGCTGAGTTCATGCCTGAAGTATTTTGATGTATTTTCTGTCTGTGTCAATTTTTAAGATAAGATCAGATAGAATAAGATAACATAATCCATACTTAAGAGGGTATACTGGGCTTTTAGTGCTTTAATTCTAAGCCTGGGCTGTATCAAGTTATTATCTTATATTATGGTATTTAGAAATCCAGATGGTATGGTTTTCAAAACAGTCAAAAGTACAGACACTTTCTGCAGAAAAAAAACAATATTACTATATAGGAAGTCTCCATGTTTCAGGAGATGGCTTAATGAAATGCTTTCTATTGTAAAGATGGAACAGATTTGTTTTAACAAACAGAATTCACAAAGCTATCTTTTAAAGTTATGGAAGTTTTTGACATTGCTCAGTGAGACCTAACGATATACATTATGGTGATGCTAGGTACTGTAATGGTGGTTTATCTCTTTCGGGTGTGCCTGTTCTATTGTTAAAAAAAAAAAAAAACCTTTCTATTCTACTTTTCTCTAACTTTCTAGAGAACTGAGAGGGAGATGTTGTATTAAGGTAATGTTTTATAGTGCACACTAGATAATCAATTAAACATGACTAGATATGAAATTGTGAAAATATTGCCACATATAACTTTTTTGAGATAACTTCTTCCAACTAAAAAAACCTTATATTAGCCACATAATTTTATTTAACGACCACTACCCGGACATCCTGTCTGTTCAGCCCATTGTATGTCGCTACCAGCTGCAGCAACAGCTGATCAGGTCCTCCAGCGAGAATTTATGATATAAGGGCGCTTTTTTGTTATCTATTCATTATCCTATGGGCCATAAGTATTTAAACCCAGCAAGATTTGTCTAAGTAGGCTAATTGCATAATGGAAAAAAACAGCATTGTAGGAGAGATAATGTCATACATACTGTAATTTATTGTATCGTCTATATAAATGTCAGGATGGTATTAAAAAGCACCATAGAAGTGAGGGAAACTGCAGTCTGTTGATCATTTTCAGTTTGTGACAACAAGCGACACCTTTCACATCACATGTGGTCATTTGATCCAGTGTTAATGAAGAAACATTCATTAGTGCAGATTTAAACACTTACTTGTCAGGTTTGAGGTCTCTATGGACGATGCCATAGTTGTGCAGGTATTCCAGAGCTAAAACTGTCTCAGCAAAGTACATCCTTGCCAGCTCCACAGGCAGAGCCCCGATGTTCTTCAGCAAAGTGGCACAGTCTCCACCTGTGAACAAAATAACACCAAAAATTAAGTGTTAGAGGATTTATGCATTTCGTACTTTCAAAAGGGGAGAGACCAACACTTGCTTGAGAACTGCAGAATGAAAATTATTCACAGAAAGTCTTCAGGATGACGTAATTTAATCCGCTGATGTGGCAGAACAGCTTCATTATAAGTGATTTATTATAACAGTATTAACATTTTTTGTACCTGTGCTTATATATTGGTATGAACGTTTTATTTCATGTGTTTTTTTTGTCTTGTAATCCACGTTTGCACCCCCTAAAGCACGTTTGGCAGCATCATCCCACATGAGTCACTCACGACTACCCTTCATGCCTCAGTGTGTCTGTGCACCAACAGATAACATAAGAGGCACGATGCTGCCCTGAATCTACTGACATTGTATGACTTTCATGGTCGAATATAATTCTGATAGTGAAATAAAAATCTCATCTCTGACGTATCATTTTCATTTTCCTAAGTCTGTGCAGATAAAATCACCAGTTTTTATTTTATCCAGAATAAACTAATGAAATGCAAAGAAAAGCAACCTGATCAAAAATTTTCCCTGACACAGACAAATAAAGGGCGAACGGAACAAGAAAGTCGCCCATTCAGAGTGGTCATAAATCATAATCTTGAGTCCTCCCTCAGTGTAACTAAAGTCTGCAACCAAACCAAATCCGACCCCCTTACCCTCCACATATTCCATGACCATGCACAGATGTCTCCGCGTTTCAAAGGAGCAGAACATCGAGACGACAAACGGGTTCTCTGCGAAGGTGAGGATGTCTCTCTCTACAAACGCCTGCTGGATCTGGTTCCTCAGGATCAGATTCTGCTTGTTGATCTTCTTCATGGCAAAACGCTGACGTGTCTCTCTGTGGCGCACCAGGTAGACAGCACTGGAGAGAAGGCGACACAGAAAAGTGAAAAAAAGGCTTGTGCAGCCAAAATCAGGATTAGAAGAAAGAGAGCAGGAGAGACTATTATAAAGTGTTTGGAAAGATCTAAAAATAGAGAGGATATTCCATTTGCTTTAAGACATGACTTTTATACAGTGTGGCTGAGTGGATATTAAGACCTTAAAACCACAAAATGTCAAACCCCACGCCAGTAACCTTTGAATTTTTTAAATCCTTTAATACATTTTTGAAGCTTACTTCAGAAATATATGTTTTCTTTCATGTGGCCAGATAATGCAGGCTCCTTACTGATGTAACTAGGGCAGCTTTGGATAAACTGAAAATCTTTTAATATGTACTGATTAAGACCGCTGTAACTGCTAGTAGCTATTAGCACTGATCTTTGTGAATTGGACAGTTTTAGCAATAGAATGGGGCCAATTTTGTGGCAAATGCATTCATAGTACCTATGATAAACACTTGCAAATAGCTGTTTTAGCTAAACAGTTTGGATGCATTTGACACATTGTGGGTGCTTTGAGAATTACACATTTTCATTTTGTGCAGGTATAGCATCTGCAAAAGCAGTGCAATTATTTTGAATATGTGCATCTCAGCCGTTTTATCCCACAAAACAATACATTGCATAGTTCTGATAATTAGTTCACATTTTAAACAACATCTTACAAAATACTTTGTTAGCTATACATTAATGTACTTTAGTTAAGAAATCATACTGGTGAGTTTTCATGTGTTAAGTTAGTTACTGATCATTTCAACTCAACACAAGCTGATTTTCAGCAATGGAAACATTTTTATTATCATTATCATCTTAGCACTGCTGCTGTTGTAGTGGTGGCAGTAGTGTCACAGCAGTAGTTTTAATCCTGTTTCCACTATTGCATATTTTATTGATGATTTTAATCAGTTCTTCATGAAACCCTATATGGTGTTTAGTTGAGATGGAATAAAACATGCTTTTTTAATCCTTTTCGACCAATATATGCCAAACTAGATAAGTGGAAAGGTTGTACTCCCTCTTTCTCTGTTTTTACCTCTGATTTAAGTCCTTGACGTACATGATGAATTTGAACCTTAAAGGTCAAAGAATTTGCTCATCAATATCTAAGTATTGTTTAGATTTTTATATTCTTTATCTTTTTATCTGATACTTTTTTTGCTATTCCTTTGTTTGTTGATATTTTTTGGAAAAAGACCTCTGGTATGTTGATTGTTAGTACGACTGTGATGTTACATAATTTCCACCAATGTTTCCTTTTTGTTATTCCAACCTTTTTTGTTCATATTTTCCCCGTCTTGAATTGCGCTTAAATAAAATAAAAAATATATAATCAAAATAAGCCAAAATAAATACAAAAAATTTTTTTAATCAAAATTCCATCATACTTTCTTCCCGGTAAACAAAATATTACATGTGCTTAAGTCAGCTAGTACCGACCGATTTCAACTAATAATATCATGACATCCAGCCACCAATCAATCTGTGGTACAATGCTAAGATGTATTAGCTTCTAGCTCGCAGCTGCAGTGACATTGATTGTGATGCTGGTGGTGACAAATTGTCTACAGACAGACGTACAAAAACCTGCCTAAGTTCTCAAAACTGCTTGAATGAATGCTGATCGTTGACCTTGGAACCACTTACAATACTGCAACTTTTTCACAACTGTCAGACTCCTTTCACAGTGTTTCACAGCATACTGAGGTTAAGTAAAGATTTATCTCATTTTAAAACACCACATAACATCTTCAGTGGATTTGATTAGTTTTCTATAAGGGCTTAATGGGGTTTAAAACCATTTCTTACCCATAAGCACCATTGCTGATCAGTTTGATGCTCTGAAAATCTTCTTCACTCGGTGGCTTGATGGCTCTCCCTTTTCCCTGATGACACATTTTAAAATCATCATTATTCAAACCGACACACATGCTGTTTCAATTAAATGTTCAAGAGCCTTTGTTTCTTTGATGGTTTTGATAGCTGTGTGTGTGTATGTGCAGTCATACAGTGAATACATGTGAACACAGATCTGTCTGTGCCGAGTTGCTCTTTACCTCTGCTGAGTCATCGGTCTCTGGAGTGTGTGGACCCTCGCTGTCGTAGCTGTCAAGGCTCACGATTTCTGTTGAGAAACATGTTCGTTAACAAGCGAACCTGGTGTTGAAATGAAAAGAGACATTTTTTAATGCTCAAACACCAGGCCTCCCACACTGCTGCGAGCAGATAAAAACACTGCAGCTGCTCAGATGTCTTAAACAAAACAGCTATTCAATTTTAAAAACAGATGAAGGGCCAAACGTGTCAGATCACAGAAAGAAAATCACGAGTTAAAATAGCTTCCTCCTATTAATTTTTCTTGTCTCTTCAGCTCTCCCTCCCCCTTACTTTGTACCTCCTCATTCCTTGAGCAGCACTAGCAGCTAATTTTCTGTGTTTTTCCACTCTTGTATGTGACAGCTGCAAGAATAAACGGATTACAGGACTGTTTTGTTGAAGCGGAGAAATAATTGACTAATAATTAACTTTGCAAAGCGTTTGCAAAGCCGCTCTGTAGATATTAACTGCATGTAAAATAAAAGTCACTGAGCTGACAATGGTATATTCTGTCAGTTTCTTTTTGATGCTGAAAACAACTGATCTTGTCTCTGTGAGGAGCCAAGAAAAGAAAAAATAAGAGTGTGAGAGTGTGCAAGCAGCTACGTGGGTCTGCATGTGTGTCTTTGTATGACAGTGAAGGTGCAAAAGAAAGTGCAAGATCAAGATATCAAGTGGCACATTGTTAGCAGAGATAAGATGAGAAAGGCCCATATTTTTCATGGATTCAGAAATAAAACAGCAGAGGTTTATTGTGCAGAGTCATTCTGGGTCATTTAACCCATCAGCTAATGAACAGCTCCTGATGGATGAGACCCCGAGCGGCTCCGCAGATGTGAATTAAAAATGTGAGTTTGGGGGCAGAGTCTGTCTGAGCCGTGATGATTAATGAAAGAAGGAGATGCCGTCGCAACGCCAGACAGCAAATGATCCAGTCAGTTCAAACTTTACATCTCCTACATGCTCATCCAATCCAAATTTAAAAAATACAATAAACAAACAAAAAACACTTTAAAAGACAAAAGGACAATAACATATTACACACAATAAAGCAACTCTCATACTGAATTAAAATCCAAAGAATAAATATGTGTATAAATATACAAATATAAAATATGTGATAATATTTAAGAATAGGCATTGTAGTGACCAGCCTAACATGCAGAGGCATCTTTTTTATCGGAATTTTTTTTTGCTATTTCTTTTTTGTTGATATTTTTTAGAAAAAGACCCCATGTATATTAATTGTTAGTATGATTGTGATGTTACATAATTTCCACCAATGTTTCCTTTTTGTTATTCCAACGTCTTTTTATATATATATATATATTTTCCCCCATCTTAAATTAAAAAAAAAAAAATATATATATATATATATATATATATATTTATATATATATATAAATAAATATATTTATATAAATATATTTATAATAACAAAAACAGTTGAATAAAGTGCTGTACTCTATGATCGAAAATGACAAAAAAACACAATAAACAACAAAAAAAACACTTTAAAAGACAAAAGGATATTAAAATATTGCACACAATAAAGTAACTCTCATACTGAATTAAAAGCCAAAGAATAAATATGTGTATTAAGATAATAATTAAATGCAGGCAGTGTAGAGGTCAGCACAACATGCAGAGGCAACTCGTTCCACAGTTTAGTGGCTTCAACGACAAATCTCCCCTGTGCTGCAACCGTGATTTTTGAACCAGAAACACCTGGTTATTATTATATTATTGTCTGTAAGCTCACAGGTTCAACACAGGACAAATATCTGTATACGAATGAATAGAGGACAGTGTCAGTGTCAGAAATAAGAGTGCTTTCAGTCATGCTAAGCTAAGCTAATCACCTCTGGGCCCAAGCTCTGAATTAAACGACATGAGAGTGGTATGAATCTTCTGATCTGTCTCGTGGAAACAAAGTGGAAAAATGTATTTCCCACAAAGTTGAATGTCTACTTCTTTGTTTTTTGTGTGATTCGTTTGAATTCAACATGAGACCACGGTTAATTCCCCTATCAATAAATACTGCAAGAAACCAACCAATCTCTTACGCAGCAAATTAAAAACTTTTTACTTTATTATACGTGTGTATCTTTTTTTCTCTTACCCTCCAGTGGGTCTCTGGTCAGCCCCAGCTGGCTGATGATGTATCGAGGGATGTCTGCCTTCATCAGTTGTCCTTCTTTGGCGTGATCCTCCGCTGCCTCCAGCAGATGGTAAAACTCCTCAGGGTTGAACTCCTGTCATTGGTGGGGAAGAGACTATGAAGTACCAAGATAAAGATCTACCATCACGATTAAGATGTAGTATTCATAGGTACTCTAAGGGGAGCTGAAATATAACATAATAATAACAGGGTGCAGATTTAACATTCAGCTAGAAAAAATGTCTTCAAGTCCACAGCAACAGAGTATAAACACCTTCAGAATGATTTAAAGACCAGTGCCGGAACCGCGTCATCTCTCTTCACATACTGTAACCCCAATCAGCTCCTGTCAACACCAGATAATTGCCACTTGAAAATCAACACTTGCTACTACACAAGTGTTTGAAGTATAGGATTGCAGAAAGAAAATGGCCGTCCCTTCTATTGCAAAATTTAATTAATTAAACTAATTTTCATGTGAGATCAGCAAAAGGTGACCAGGGATGGAAGGATTTTGAATGATTAAAAGATTGCTGTTATAGGCAACTTATCATGATATAAAACTTGACTCATGATATTCTGCCCAGTCATGGTAGAATCATGATATAGATATTGTCACTCAACGGTCTAATATGCAGTTTAGTAGGTACACCTGTTCAACTGCTTGTTAACACAGATATCTAATCAGCCAATCACATGGCAGCAACTCAAAGCATTTAGGCATGTAGACATGGTATAGACGAGTTGCTGAAGTTCAAAGCGAGCATCAGAATGGGGAAGAAAGGTGATTTAAGGGACTTTGAACGTGGCATGGTTGTTGGTGTCAGACAGGCTGGTTTGAGTATTTCACAAACTGCTGATATACTGGGACACACAGCCACCTCTGGGGTTAGCAGAAATTGGTTTTGAAAAAGAGAAAATATCCAGTGAGCAGCAGTTCTCTGGGCCATAATGTGTTGTTGATGGCAGAGGTCAGAGGTGAATGGCCAGACTGGTTTGAGATGATAGAAAGGCAACAGTAACCTAAATAACCACTTAAGACACGCAGAGGAACATTTCTAAATGCACAACATGTAATGTTGAGTAAAATATTATCCCAAAACAGATTTTTTTATTTTTTATTTTAACAAGCTTGAGTCATATGTACCTTATTTAGGGCTGCAGCGTATGAGTATTTTTACTGTTAATTAATTGTGTGCATTTTTTTTTTGTTCTATTAGGTATTTAAGATATCTGGAAATAGTGAAAAATGTCACATTACAGTTTCCAGGAGTCCAAGGTGGTGTCTTCAAATTTTCCAACCAGCAGTGAAAAATTCATAGAAATTCAATTTACTTTCAAAGAAGACAAAAAAATTTTTACCTTTGAGAAGCTACAGCCACTACGTCTTTGCTATATTTGCTTTAAAAGAAAAAGTAAATACATTTTTAATTAAGATTTTCCAGCTTCATAATGTCCTACTTGATATATATTTTGGTCACAATTTAATAAGAAAAAAAAAGCAAGTGATCATATCAATAATCGTTAATGTTATGCATTTATGTTGTATAACATATTCAAATATACCCCATACATTACCCCATACCCTGGCTTGTTTTTGTTTGTTTGTTTATTTTTTGGTTTTGTATTGCGTTTTGGTTGACTATTGTGTCTCTTAGGGTTTTTATTTACTACGTATGAAACACGTTAAATGTATAAAAAATGTGCAATTAACTCTGATGTTAGCAATTGTCTATACTAATAATATATAGAAATATCTGCATCAAAAATCTGGTATCTGTTTGGCTTTGATTGATCAGTATGTCGGTAACATATTACAGGAGCATGTATCACAATATATGAATGTATTGATTATTGTTTAACAGCTGAGTATTGATCCATGATGACTGACTTTCTCCTCGGCAGAAAGAGATGTGAAAACTGAACTGATGTAACATTGTGTCACATCACGTTATTCTGTTTAAGTATGTCCAGGTGCTGAACCTATTATCACTAAAGTTCACTTTAACCTGCTGCAAATTCATGACCAAACACCGCTATGGGGATGTCAAACAAACACAATCAGTGTTAAAACACCTCCCAACTTTAAATTGCTTTCCTGAAACATCCTTTTTTTCCCCCCAATGAAACAGCCCTTTGTGGTGTCCTGTGGGATTCTGTTTCATTCCTGTTGGTGGAATAACATTTTGATTAGAAAGCAGAGCCTGGGGCAGCCGGGATCATTTCCTCCCTCTCTGCTCTCTCATATCTGCTCCCCTCGACTGGAGAAAAAGAAGAGAGTACAGAAAGGGAGGAATTAACCTGCCTCTCTGATAGCTCGCTCTGCTCCAGGATAATATCCCTGCAGCTAACAGCCGACTCACTGTGTGACATTTTCAGCAAATCACAACTCGTAGCTGACTTGAATGCTAAATGAACTCTGCAACATTGTATCTGTGTGTGTGTGTCTTCTCCTCTCTAACCTACGGGGCTGTGAGGATCTTAAAGTCCCCTCCACATCCTGCATGACCCTATCGACCTCTTCTGACGGTTGCCTTGGAAACGGAAAGACGAGCCGTGGGGCCGGCTGGAGGAGGGACGACGCCAGTGATGAGCATGTGAAGCCATCAATCAGTGAGCTGATATCCAGGTATTGCTAAGCCTCCTGCGCATACAGAGAGGCTTGTTATTACTAAGTAAGTTGTAGTGAGTTATGTTCGGTGTAACGTGTCAAGGACAAGGCTCTGTCTCCCCGCTGATTCGATGTGCTGCTGAGGAAATCAACAAGCAGTGGAGGTGGATAGAATATTTTACAGTTTTGAGGGAAGTTGGAAAAATATCCTGCGGCGGTATAGATAGTGCATATACTCTGCTGCTGCAGAGACGAGCAGCAAGTCTGATGCACTGAAGTACACAGCTTAAACAAATCCATGACCTCTACTGCATAATGCAACACACATACATTCAAATAAATAATGAAAACTGAAGGTGAAACTACATTTTCTTTGCAAGTGTATATAAGCAGTTCTGAATGCAAGGTGACGTGTATTAGATTCAGTTCCCTTACTTCAGTAAAATTAGTAATACCACACTGTGAAATTACTCCACTGCAAGTAAAAGTCCTGCATTCAAAACTTACTGAAGTAAAAGTACAAAAGTATCAGCATCAAAATGCACTTAAAGTATCAAAATTACAAGTACTTGATATGCAGAATGGACCCACTCAGATTATATATTACAAAATGTATGGATTATTATTTTTGATCAATTTATGTAAGCAGCATTTTACTGTTGTCAAGGCAGGTTTCATTCTATTTTAACTACTTAATATACTGTTATGTGGCTTAATTTATAAACATGCAGTGGGGTAAAAAGTACAATATTTGCCTATAAAATGAAGTGGGGTAGAAGTATAAAGTTACATAAAATGCAAATACTCAAGTAAAGCACAAGTACATCAAAATTGTACTTAAGTACAGTACTTGAGTAAATGTAGTTACATTCAACCACTGGCAACACGAATTCATAGTAAAAAGTGTTCAGACTAATGGTGACAAAGCAACAGGCTATGAGTCATTTTTAGTGGAGACAGGAGACATAAATCTACAACCTGACGTCCAACACCTGTCACCTTACATCTTAGGCCCCAAACCTGAAGACATAATCAAAGCTATTTTTCATATTTTGGAATCTTTAAGAACCTCGGAGGAGACACACACACACACACACACACACACACACACACACACACACTTTTTCACACCCTGAGTAATACTACTCATGCAACTAAGCTCCATGATCAGTGGGATGTCCTTTTAAGAGCAAAAAGAAATTCAGAGATGAAACCCTTCTGATGAACTCATATCAAAAGAAGCTGTCCTTTTTTGTGTCTGAATACAAGCAGCTGAAGTTCTTCTGAAGGCAGCTGGAAAACTCTTCTAATACTTTTCAGTTCTCTACAAAAAAAAGAACAATCTTGTCTTTTATAACTTCACTGATGGAGCCTGAACATTTAGCAAGAAATGTAAATGTAAGGCAGCAACAGTTGCTCTCTGCTACATTGTGAATAGTTGTTTTTTTCTGTTGAATGAAATTCTAGATTATTTAAAATTGTATTTTTATTTATTTATTATTTCTTTCTGCAAACTATGGTTGAAGGTATAGGACACAACAGGTAGGTTTTAATTGAATTGAAGGTTTTTTTTCTCAATTTTTTAAAGATCTAAGATGGAGGTGTGGGCACCTTGACTATTTTTAATGAGGCTGCATGTAGGTATATTATCATGGAGTGTGCATTCCTTGTATGGAGTGTATTAACTCAGAAAATCTCTTTATCTTACATCAATCTGCCCTAACTAATTTGATAAAAAACAATATTTTAGAGAGATTTCAGGTCTTTCTATGTGTCATGAAAAAACCCAAAGCAATATATAAGATTATTCTAAAAGTCTTAAAGTCAGTATTCCTTTTCGGAGTGACAGCACATCTTCCAGCTGTGACACACTTAGAAAACTTTTGTTTCATCCCTTCAGACTGAGTACACAGCAGACAGCCTGCCACACTTCTGCTCATTCTTTAATGACATTTCAGCGTGAAGGAGTCGACCCTCCGTCTCCGTGGGGGAGGACAGGAGTCTCTCCCAACAGATGAAGACAAATGTGAAAAGGCCCTCAGAAAACAAAGGATCTTGTCACTCGATTCATTAAAAGCTCATTTGGTGAATCTGTATCAGTGTGTGTGTGTGTGTGTGTGTGTGTGAGAGAGAGAGAGAGAGAGAGAGCGACTGTTTCACAAAACTCACTGCATTATCAGATGGAGGGATGAAACTCACCAAACACTCGAGGAGCCTGGCTGGACGAGATATGATGATGAAGAGCTTTTTGACCAGCTCGATGACGAAGGTGAGCTCCGAACTCTCCGAGCGCTCATAGGCCTGACAGAGAGGGAGAGACGGGTTACAGATGTGCATGGCTTGAAAATAGTTTACATTTATCTCCACTTCCATAACTCACGTCGTTCAGCAGCCTCTCCAGGTTCTCCTGCAGTTCACAGAAGTAGACGCTGGTAATGAGACCCTCGCGGGATTTGGTCAGGCAGTCTCTGGACAGCTCTGCAACCTGGTGGTGGATGAAGCTGAGGACCCCGTCTGCCAGCGGCAGAACGCTCTCTGGGCAGTAGTTGTGGATGAACTCTGCCAGCCTCTCCTCCATCTGAGCTGTGGCCTAAATAATACAAGACGGTGGTGAACTGTTAGTTACTATCACATGTGAAATCAGTTAAATCAGTATCAATATTGTTTAATTTATACACCTATTAGTGGGAGTTAGAGAAAAGTGTTATTCAGTGGTTGAATGTAACTAAGTAGCCCTACGTTTACTCAAGTACTGTACATTTTACTCCACCACATTTAGCTGACAGCTTTAGTTACTTCAAGATTTAAAATGAAAAACATAATCAATTTAAAATCATTTTGCAAGAAATTAAACCACATAATAGTATATTAAGTGGTTAAAATTAGCCCTACAGGAAAATGCTGCTTAAATACAATCTGAGTAGGTCCATTCTGCATAACGAGCACCTTTATTTTTGATACTTTAAGTACATTTTTATGCTGATACTTTCTTACTTTTACTTTAGTAGGTTTTGAATGCAGGACTTTTACCTGCATCAGAGTAAATTTCACAGTGTGGTATTAGTACTTTTACTAAAATAAGAGATCTGAATACTTTTTCCACCACTGGTGTGGTTTTGTGTCCGTGTTTTAACACACCAAAAAAGGGTAGAAAACTATTTTGGAACTCCGTTATGTAATCTGATTTGTAATCTGTATAAAACCAGTTTCTAACAAAAACAAATGAACAGAAAAAAAATACCTTACTCCAGCTTTAAATGTCACACTTGACAAAACATACACAATGTGAAAAAGCAAGAGGCAAATAGTCCTAATTGTTTTTCTTTCTGTAAAGAACATGCGGCAGTCTAAAAATATCACAATACCAGAATTCTGACCCTATTAGGCATCCATTAAATACCTACTGCTAATTATTCTCCTCATAATGGAAGTGAGGATGCAGCAATGTTGAGTTTTTTATTCACAGTCCTGGGAGGTGAACAATTGTATGTGGGAACGCTCATTAGCACTGCTTCACAATGTATTACTGTGTGTGTGTGTGTGTGTGTGTCTGTGTGTCTGTGTGTTAATACAGTGTTTGAGGAAATCTAACTGCAGATTGACACATATTTCCATGTTATAAATAGTTGTTTTCAGGCATTGAGTTTTATATCCATGTCTCAGTGTATAACGCACGCAGGCAGCTTTAAGTTTGATTACATATTGGCCTGGAGAAAGATACGTGATCTAATTGATTTTGTGCTCATGATCGACGACTCATAGGTCAGGTCTAGTATCTCAAACGTGGGCGACCTCAGGGAGTTTTCACACATCGCAATGTCAACAACTTGCCAAGAACTGTGAAATAAAAGCTCAGCGGCCACCCTCTGACTGAGAGCTGTCTTTATGTTGGAGGTCAGACGAGAATGGTAAGCCTCTTTCAAAGTAACAAGGGCAAAGAAATACAGAGATAACAGCTTTAGTGCGGCAGGAGGGAGCATCAAAGTGAGAGAGGCAGGAAACATTTAAAAAGAGAGAGGAGTACGACGTGGACCAAAGGTCCCGTGGCCGGGACTCAAACCGCAGGACATTGGCCGAACAATGATGCTACTGGGGCTACTTACACTCTGACTCATGTAGCGCTCTGACTCATGAGTGTCTGCATGCTGGGATTGCATTTCTGCCTGAGCCTTGTTGAAGGAAATTACTTTTGTGAATGATCGGCTATATTTTCAGACCATATGGTAGAAATGTGGACTGGAGTTATCGTGACTTGGACTGAAAATAAGTGAATTAAAGACTTGTGACTTGAATTGAAACATGATGACTTGAATGAGTTGACCATACATTTCATGTTTTTTAGTTTAAATATAAATATACATCATAAAATATAAAAAATGCTCAATGTTGTTATTGTTTACAAGCATCATGACCAATTCTGATCAGTCTTTGAGGGCTGATGTTAGCTAATATTAGCCTGATAATGACTGATATCACCAATCAACACAATAGATAGAATAAAATGTTGCCGTTGTAGCATTAAGTTTCTTTAAACCACGGATACGTTGAAACCCTTGAACCCCCCCCCCCCCTTGAAACCCAGACCTTAATTAAGTAAAATTTCATTGTTGATCGCATATTAAAATGTTAACATTTAATTTAATGTTGTATTAGATGGCCATTATCTGTTGAATAATCTTCGACTTGGGACTTGACTTTTCTAAACTAAGGACTCGACTTGACTTGCCCAAGACCTCCTTTAGAAACCTGTTAGCAATAGCTGATACCCTAATAAATCTAAGTCCAATATTCACTCTCTTTAAGCTTTATTTTTGGTCTCCACCAACTCCTGAGGGAAATATCTGATGAAAGATTAAACAAAAATTGCATTTAATTTTTAATGTCTTTTTTAAATTAATTTAATTTGTCTTGTGGGTTTTAAAAAAGTCTTGTAAATCTAATAAAAATGTGTTCAAATTGTTTTAATTGTAGAGTGATTCAGTATAGCTGAAGATGTTGCCACTGACTGGATGCATATTGTTTGTGAGTGTAAATGATGTTCGTGCGGATGCACAGTATACGCTTGTGTATTTGTTTGTATGAGGCTGACCTTGGGGAAGCGCTCCTTGTAGACATGGTTCATCATCACTATTTCATTGTCATAGCAGGATGGAGAGCGCCCCGGGCTGCAGAGAGACAAACACAGAGCAGGAGTGTAATACACAGCACAGAGTGAGGGGAGGCAGACGGTGAGATGCAATATTTTTCACCTGAATGAAGGAATAATTCACTGTTTCCCCTCGTATCCATCCTGTCTGTACATTTATGTTAATAGACCAATCATATATTCAGTAAACTCAGATGAGTCTCTCTAATGGATCTGGTGTCATCCTGCACGTAACACCACACATGGTACTGACGTCAGATAAGCGTGAATACATTCAGAGTCACATGTACACTTTCCTACAAACACATGCACTGAAATATGGCAAATCAACACTTGCCCCCAAATACTTTTCCTCATATCAACTCATATTGTGTTGAATTATACATTCACAAAAGAGAAGCATATCATGAAAAGATGTCTTGTGGGCAAACAGGGTTTAGCTTCACAGAAAGATGTGATATGAATAGAAATAATGAGACATGTCAAGGTACAATATCAAGGCATTCTGCATACTGAAGCCACAAGAATGAAGATTATCTAGGGCAGCAACTGCTGAGGAGCTTAATATGAAAACTGAATACTGATAAGTAGTGACGTGTTGTATGTAGTTAGGGCATGTTGCATCCAGAGGGGCGGCTATAATAGGTGTGGTTGGAGGGAGGGTACACCAGAGACTGCTGCTAATAGAGAAACTGCTGCACTCAGGAGAGGCTCGAAGCACTGGAGGGTGGACTGATACTGATATAATAAGAGTGGTGGAAAGCAACAACATTAAGGTTCATTTACTCAACTTCTCTGCGAAAAATGATGTACTCGTCGTGTACTGGGGTATTTCTATTTTCTGCTACTTTATCCTCCTACTGCAATACAGTTTAGGGGTTAATATTGTCCTTTTTTAGCTGATATCAGCAAAACCGTTGTTTCCTTCATCCAGTGTAGATGGGGCCTTTAACAAGTGTGCAGAACCGAGGATATGTAATAAAATTTGCATATTGCCATCTGCTTCAACAGAGATACAGTTTCCCCAATAAATACATTTTCTAGATGTATTATTTTGATTTCAGGAGTTATGTTAAAGTCTGATCTTCATCCTCGACTTCCATAGAGAAGGAAGTTGTCCCTGCACACTAATTTAAGTTTTTTCCTTCTCATAACCTTAAAGGGCCTTTTAATTAAAGCTTGACGTGATGTTTTTCCTCACTAGATACTCTCTAATAATCATTCATTCATTGTTTATTCATTATCCTTAACCTGGAGCCACCAGACACATAGAGACAGACAACCATTCCTGCTGTCATTCACTCCTACAGGCAATTAAGATTCACCAATAAAACCTAAGCTGCATGTCTTTGGACCGTGGGAGGAAGATATGGAAGAGAACCCACTCTGATGCAGGGAGAGCATGCAAACTCCATACAAAAGAGCCGCAAACCGGATTCGAACCCGAGACCCTCTTTGTTTGAAGCAAGAACGTTAACCACTACACTACCCTCCAATCAGCTACTTACAAATAATGCTTTGAGCAATGTTAATATCAGACTTCTGTAGTCAGAAAACAACCTGATGGTTAAACAATAAATCATGGACGTTTTGTATCTGGAGAAAAATGTCACAGCACTTTGTTTTTGATGGACATGGACGTGACTTCCTGTTACAAGAAGAAACCAGTCCTTATATGGCTTCTGCTCTCAGGGATGAATTACAGGTAAAAAAGAAAAAAATAACAAAATTAAAGTTGGCTAGTTGCCCAGTAGCTGGTCAACATTTGCTAAAACGGTCTTTTGCCCGTGACCCTCTGCGCTCTCACCTGAGGCTTCGAGAGCGAGGGCGGACGTGCGGCGAGCGTCGGCCCCCGTCATCGTCCGTGATGCTCTCAGTACTGCCAAAGTGCTTGGACAGGAAGTGCAGCTCGTCCATGGTCGGCTGGAAGGGCAGCTGGTGCAGACGCTCCTGGGACGAGCTGGACGACTGGAGGGAGACATGAGAGAGAGACGGGGTTAAATTATGAACTGCTCTTTGTTAGATTTTCTTTCAACAATCTTCCCTCTGTAGCTGCAACATCAATATTTTAAAAATAAATATCCAGTGATGGGGGGAAGGCATCAAAAAAACAACACATGGCAAGATTACCTTAATCGAGAAGAGAAGAGAAGAGAAGAGAAGAGAAGAGAAGAGAAGAGAAGAGAAGAGAAGAGAAGAGAAGAGAAGAGAAGAGAAGAGAAGAGAAGAGAAGAGAAAAGCACAAGGTGTACTATGATGTGAGTGGGTGGAAAGAACTAAGACAAAGAAACGACTAACTTAAAAGAACAAGAAAGGAAGAGAGAGAGGTGGAGAAACAAGAAAAATATCCAGAAGGAGTTGGTGTAGGAGGAAACAAAACAGAGTAATGTGGATTGAACACCAGAGCAAAAAGACTGCAGGGAATGAAAGAGTCTCTGCACCTAAAAGTTGACTGCTGCCTTAAGTGTCTGCTGCCTCGGGGGGTTAATGGCAGCACTATTCAGCTTTAAACAAAAGACCTTTCTTCAGTGCAGGAGGGAAAAAACCAGCCTGGATCAATGGGAGGCTTAATGAACACATCTCCCGATGGGACACCATGGTTGGCTTTGGCCACACAACGATTTCTGCGATAAAAATCCATTAGAAACTCCATTCGGGTCTCAGCCACTTGCAACCCTCCAGAAAAGCACTGAAATGATGATGTTGTGAATGCAGCAAGTCTAGTCAACAGAATCAATTATGAATCTCCCCAGATACACAGAGATTTCACAGACTGAGGAAACGCCAGTGGAAATGAAGGTTGTCAGCGATGAAGAACTGTCTGGCTTTGTTATGCAGTTACAGTTTACCTGAGTCAGTCAGCTTCAACAGCTCTGTAATCTGCCGATGCTTTGGAGTTTGTATTTGCAAGTATATGTACTCTAGTAAGGGTGTAAAGTTTCCATTTCTAGCTCTGAAACTTTAAAATATTTCCTCCCACATAACAAGACAGAAGATGAAAAGAGTCTCTGCATGTTTTCCCTAAAAATAAACTGTTTGAAGCATGCACACATGCAGACAAACTTTATTTCCCCCAGTTTCTTTGCTTGTTTGTCAGCAGGGTTGTTGAAAAAACTGCTGGCCCAATTTTCATGAAACTTGAAGGTGAGGTGAAGTGAGGAGGGTGCACAATGGGCCAAGGAAGAACCCATTAAATTTTGGAGTGGATGTGAATCACAAGGCGAAGGCACACAGTTTAGTTTTCACTATTGTTACCATTCATGGCCTTGGTGAACATCTGTGCGCTCTGGTAGCTCTGTCCTTGTAACATACAAATCCAAACAGTTTGCAAATTGACCTCACTGCCCAGACACTGAATGCTCATGAGTCATTTATACAGCAGCAATGTTTTTTATGAAGCTAAATTAATAATTCATTAAAAATCTGCATTTCTGTTTGCAAAGTCATTATTAAATCATAAAGTTTAGGATGACTGTGTCTCATAGATGTTTGGCTCTAAGTTATTTTTGCAAAGTATGATGTAAATATACTGGTAAACTCTAGGTCACATCAAAATGTAGCTTCTTTTATGCACACAGGAATTTTCCACGTCACATGTGACTTAAAGGAAAGATCAGCAGTAAAAAATGTGTTTAACACCTTGAGGGTGAATTGAGATAACTAGATTTGTCGCCTTGCGGTTGAATGCTTCCACCAACCACTAAAGTTAAGTTTACATCCATATCTGTTCAGACTCATAAATGTGTGACGCATCCATATTTTGGAATTTGTAGCTTCTTTGCAGCAACATCCCTGTTTGAAGCATTGTCTCCTGTCATGACAACAACTTTTGATTCTCTCAGAATCAGCTCCACTGGCCGAGCATGTGAACACATAGAAGGAATTTGACTCTGGTTTTTGTCTCTCTCAATGAACTTATACACTAATAGACATACAGCAGAACAAGAACAACAACGCCTAACAAGGTCAAGTCAAATAAATGTTATTTATCTATCCTATATCATAAATCAAAACATTTGCCTCAAGTGGGCTACGCAATCTGTACTGCAAACAGCATCCTCTGTCTTTATTCTACTCAGATGAGGACAAACTGGGGAAAAATACAGAGGCAGGACCTCACTGCCAGGGCGGACAGATGTGGAATCACTAACACATACAAAATAGATAGAAAATAGATAAACAGACAACATTACGGCATAGAATCACCAGTTTCAAGCTGGGCACCCAAGATCTGTTTCAATTCAGTATCCAACCAAATGTCCCCCTACTGTTTCTGAGTTATGGTGTTTAATAACGGCCAGAAAAGTGTTTTTGCAGAACAGTATGGTGTCACAGTGAAGTTGACCATTGACCTTTTGAGTCTAAAATGTCATAATTTCATCCGATGTTTGCGTGTAATTTTGTCAGAACTGGTGTAAGAATTCTTGAGTTGTGAATGAAAAAAGGTGTTTTGTGAGGTTGATGTTTGACCTCCAAAATCTAATAAAAGAACGTTTGTGCCAAATTTGTAGAAATTCCTTCCAGGCGTTTCTGAGATATTGCATCCCGAGAATCGGACCCAACAACCGGAAACATGATGCCTCTGGCTATGGCTGTTGCCAGCGTTGAGGCATGATCTGAAGTTGGGATATGACAGCTGGATTGCATGTGTCCTGGTTTAAAACTGTGGTGTTGTGATTCAACAGATATTCAAACAAAGGGAATACAGAATTGGGATTTACAGACAGATGACGGTTTTCTTCACCTGTAAGCCTTCATCCTTCATACCTCCTCCCTCTTCTATCTGTGCGTTACCTCCACTCTCAAGTGTTTACATTCTGCAGCTTTCCTGCATACATTTAATTCACATCTACCTCTTCATATAGGAAACACCTCCACACACACATCTCCTTTCATCCACTCTCTTCAGTATGCAAGAGTCCTGCTGTAACTAATCAAGCGAGTAATGGCCCATGTAAGAACTAGCAGAGCACTGACAGGGTGAAGGGGGGGGGGGGGGGCGATGGAGGTGGAAAAAAGGAGAATGGAGATGCAGAGAAACCATCTCTAACCTCATCTCCCAGTAAAAAGAGATCAATGAGTTGCCTGCAGTGTTCTGTATGTCTCTCTGTACGTGCTGCTGTGAGGTGAAGTCAATGAAAGAAATGATGTGTGAAAAAGACGCAGAGGAAGTGATTGTGTTCAGATGGCACAGAAGTGTACAGGGGGTGGATTATGAGTCAACACCTTGCTTCCACCTGAGCGTCATACACATTAAGGTCCATTTCTCAAATGGGCTATTTACCAAATGGACCTTGGCAGGGTTCATTTCTCTGAGTAGTCTCTTATGCTTCACTCAGACAAAAGTTAACATTGTTGTTGTCCCTCTGTTTGCATCAAAACATGTTTCACTTCCACCTACATGCTTTTATTTGTCTCTCTTTCCTCTCTTTATCCTCCATCTCCGCTTCTCTGGGGATAAAGTGATGGAGGGAGAAATAGTTACAGGAACAGTGGAGGAATACAGATTGGTTACATTTCCTTTCCATTATCCCTGCTCCACTTCTTTTTTTTTAATGAGAAAGGCCAAGCCATCAGCTGAAGCAGTTTGATCATATCTTAGCAACTGATGAGTTATTTTCAGTTCTGCTTTAGATGCGATGCATGTCCTTTAGCGCTTTAATGCTTTTAGATAATCGGCTAAAACTCGTGGCTTGTGTGTGTTTGTGTATCTGAGCGTTTGGCTGCAAGAGTGGCATGTAATCATTTCAGAGTGGAGCAAGAAACATGTAGAACACGCAACTTTTGGGACATACATTTACAAGCAGATTTTATGCATGGAAATATATGCAAATAAAGTTTGAGTGAAATACATATTCATGTAAACGATACAAAAGCCCACCTAATCAATTTAGAAACAGATGGAAAATCGTACATGCAGTTTTGGGTGTTGATTTCAAAACTTAAGCTAAAGCAGCTTTCTTCTCTCAGGAGAAGAAAAAGCAGATCCAACATTTTTAGTGTTACCTTTCTCCTGTGTCTCTGGTAAAAGTGAAAATGAAATAAAGTACAGTGCACAGTCTGAAGATAGGAACAACGACAGCACAGCAGTCACCAGAGGCCTCACATTTGACTCCAGGAGACTTTACAGGAGACTGCAGCTCCACTGTGCTGCCTTGTTTGATAGTCACAAGTTTTGTGTTACAAGGACACACTTAGTCAGCTCTATCCCACATTTGAGAGAGCACAGGGTGCGGCGGCTGCTGCAGCAATAATACACGACAGCTGAAGGAAAGTTGCTGCTGTAGTCACGTCTGTGCTGCAGACAGTTTTGCTGGTAACCTCTTAAAGAGAAAACTTAAAGAAAACACACACCCACTCTGATACAGGCTCTTAAAATGTTACATAATATTGATTTGGCAGATGCTTTTGTATAAGTGACTCACTTTCATACGCTAGGAATAATTTGGGCTATAATGTCTTGCTTAAGGACACTTTTACAGGAATCGAGCCACCAAGCTTGTGACTAACAGCCAACCTGATCCACCACCTGACCTGCAGACGCCTTGTGTGGGCACATTAGAGATCCCTGATCTGAAATATGTCATTCAGACGACAGTTATGCATAAATACGTCCATCAAACAATGACTAAGAGATATTCCTATCCAATAAGCAGAGATAGCATTGGTCCGGTATTGAGTGATAGTGCTGCAAGTGCAATTGCACACAGTCAATGTAAGCCCACTCAAAGAGTTTGTTTTTGCCATTGACCAGATCAGATTGTTACTGTATGTGTCTGACAACATTATGGAAAATACCTTACAGAGAAAAGTCTGTTTGTTATTGTGTATAACCAAGTCTTTTTCTGGAGTCTGAATATCGGCAGAAACAGGCTCCACTCTTTACAACAAAGGTATTCTTCCTCCGTGAGTCAGACAAGACATTATAACAAGCAGACCGGAAGAAAAGAAAGGTGAAGAAAAAGTTTCTATTCCTCTGTCGTGTTATTTCCATAATGTTGTCAGACACACAAACAATCTGAGCCTGTAAGTGGCATAAAAACAAGCATATTGATATTGCACAGCTGTTTTACCCCATTAGACACTCAGACACAAAAACATGGGTAAATAAGTTGAAAAATCCCCGAGTTGACCTTTAAGTATAGATATAAATTCAGTGTCATTTGGTCAGAGTGAGTCGCTGAATCAATTTGTAGTGCCACAGCAATCATTGTCCTCATCCTATCTTACCTTACCTACCTTAATTTTTAAATTAGACACAAAACAATGGTATTGGAAATCAAAATAGAATGGTGGAGAGAAAAAGTTGGATGGGGGCCTCCCTTATGATTAATGTCTTTTGTCCCCAAGTGTCAAATTTCTGATAAATTAATGTAAGTAAATACAGGTACATCTCAATAAATTAGAATATCATAGAAAAGTTTATTTGTCAGTAATTCTATTAAAAAATATTGGAAATAACAAATTATATAGATCCATTACACACAGAATGAAACATTTCATGTCTTAATTTATTTAATTTCTTCTAGTTATAATGATTATGGCTTACATTAAATGAAGACTTAAAATTCAGTGTCTCAAGAAAAAAAATATTATTACAAAAGACCTATTTTAAAAATTATGTTTAATATGGAAATGTTGGCCTGTGAAAAGTATTTCCATCTATATGCACTCAATACTTGGTACACACACATATCCTACAAGAGTGATAACATAATGAGAGCTAAAGAACAAATACAATATACCTCTATGCATGTCAGATCAAAGCAAATATAAATAATGCTTCTTAGACGTTACAGCTGTAAGACATAACCTTAGCACATCTGAAGAACAGAGACATCAAACATAAAGCGCCCTCCTACACTGTTGGTCTGCATTAAACACAAACTGAGCTCGATTGAATACTTAGTTCAGAAACAGCTACTGAAGTCTACATTCATCAGAAGAGAGAAAACTAATCAGGACATTCAATAGAGATTTAGCATTGTGACATATTGGACAATAAAACAAAATGTGCAATTAATCTAAGTGAAACATTAAAGGGAGAGTTCAGATTTATAGTTTGGAGATCGTGATGCAGGCTCCAGGCAGGAAACAGACGTATGTACAATATATCCACTTTATAACATTTTCATTGTGGGCCTTTGTTTAGGTGGTTCAAATACTTTTTGTGTAAGTCCTGGTCTGCAGCAAAACATTCATTAATTTCCCGCTTGGAGCGCGCATCTGGATCTTCAAACTGGGAACGTGCAGAGCACCTACTACACGTAATATATTGACTGTGGATAAGAACCTCATACAACCTCACTTCAGAAAATCCAAACTATCCCTTTAAGCAACTGCATAGGAGCTATGAGTGTGTGGCTTTCTTCTTAAACTCACCGTTGAGCTGGGTGTATTGGTGCCATATCCTGAGGAAGGCAGAGAAGCCAGGGACCATCGACGACCATCAGCCCTGAGGAAAATAAATAAATGAAAGTGGAAAATGGAGAACATATGTTAGAATCTTTTCTCTATCACTTTCAATAGCCAGAATTCCAATATTGGTTTCTATTTTAGTCCCTCCAAACAACACGGTTATACTAAGGCAATCCCACCACCTTCACCCCCTTTCTATCCAATTACACTCTGGTTCCTTTTATTCCCCTCTTCCCTCTGGCCCTCTCCAGCCCCGTCTGACACTTCCTCTGAGTGAGTGATGAGGGACACACGCTTGGGAAGAATTCTGGCACCTCGCCTCATTCACCTGGACCTGCTCTCTGTCTCACGGACACGCGGTGGGAGCAGCGAAGGACACAGACAGGACCGCCGCATGCAGTTCTTATTTTGCATGTTTGTGTGTCTGCGTGGGTGTGTTCCCCGAAGAGTTTCATTGCATGCGTGTGTGTGTATGTGTGTGTAAAAATAATCCGATCAACAATTTCACTCAACTTCTTCGCACCGCTCTTGCAATGTTGCATGTGTGACTTGTTGTGTGAACAAAAGGAGGGATGCCAACCTGCGAGAGGAGGCGAAGGAGAAGTGGGCGGGTCCGCTTGGTGAGAAGTTGCGCGGGCTGTCCAACGGACTGCTTCCTGTTGAAATACATATGGACACAACAAAGTAGAGAACACACACGGCGGGTTATCAGGCAGGATTATGAACCAAAAGTCATTTCAGGTCCTCATGTGTATAACTTTTAAACACTGACCTATGTGTCCTGGCAGTGGAGAGTGCGGCCGCGGCAGAGTGGGCGATGTGCTGGTCAGGATGAGGCTTTTCCGGTTACTGGTTCTGCAACTAGAACATATACAAGAACAAAGGGCACATCAATATTTGTCTTTATTATATTCTCCATCGATACCAGACAGATAATAGCTCTCACACACACACACACACACACACACACACACACGCACACACAGCACTGTGTGACCCCCAGGTTAATGAATACACTGTGTCTGTGTTTGGCTTTTGTCTGTGTGCTTACTTGTCACCATGAGTAAATGTATATAGCTTACAGTACAGTTTGTGTGTATGCTCTTTTATCTAGAGTACAGTATGTCTCCAGTGTGTGTGTGTGTGTGTGTGTGTGTGTGTGTGGCAGGTGATAATACAAGACTTTATTGACGTCCGCCCACCCACAAGGGACAGCGACAAAGCAACAAAGATTTTTAATTTCCTCAAGGTCCAGCCCCACGACGCCTGCTGCCATGAAATATAATGGCAGGAGTGATGAAGGCGATGGTGAGACAGGCAGAGAGAAAGAAAATAATCGGGGAGGGCAGGTGTAGACCATAATGAAGAACAGAAATTATTGAACCATAAAGGCTTCACTCACTGCTGCTGCTGCAGCCACTACTGGAAGTGTTTTTGAACAATTCCACAAAGAAGCAAACATGCACAAGGTTTATTGTGTTACACAACAGCTTGTAACGTGGGAACTGGATTTTTCAGGTGTTATTTTCATGTGTAGATTGGGTTCGCTCATAGGCCTTTTGTGTTTGAGTGTGTGCTTCACTGGAGTATGGAGGACAGGAGCTACCAAAATTTAAAAATAAATTATAAATATAAAAACCCAACATAATTGAATAAATATGCCAAAAATGTAGAAAAACAAATAAATAAATGCAGGCATTGATTAATTGATAAAAATGTAACATTAATTTTTTAAAAATTCTTTATTTATTTAGCGTTTATATCTTTTAAATGTATGTTTATTTTCAAAATATTTATTTTGTTTTAAATTTATATTTAAGTGTATTTATTCATTTAAAATCATACATACATAAAATCTAAAAATATATTAAAGTAAACAAAAAGCAAAGGAAAAAAATAATTGCATTAAAACAATTATGAATATCAATTAATAAAAAATGAAAAATAAATAAATAGAGTAAATAAATAGGGGAATCAGTAAAAATGTAAATAAAATAAAAAAAATAAATAATAAATATAATTTAATGTCCCATTCAATGATGTAATTATTGCCTATTTATTTTAAATATTACTCTTGCAAAATATTCAATTGCATATTTATTCATTAGTTAATTTATTAATTGAGTCATTTATTCATTTTATATATTGGCAGCCTCTGTCCTCAATACTGACGTGCCTGTCAGACCAGATTTTGCAAAGCAGAACCACATCTGATGAACAACACAAGTTTGCTCCGTGTTGCATCAGCCCGCACGCTGCTCTACATCTGTGCAGGAAGTGCTCTACATCACAGACGCACACTTAAAAATAAAAAAGTAAATATGAAGAAAGTAAAAATAAAAAATGCACTGTCACACAAATACCCAGCCAGTTGTTTGATGTCTCTCCCTCTCCGATCAATAATCTATATCCTCCCACATCCTCCTTTATCTCTCCCTCTTTTTGATGCAAGTTGTTTCTAGCACTCTGAGACATCAAACCCCTGGCAGGATTTTATCGGTGGCAGTGCGTCTCTGTGGGCACCAGCTGAGGGAGAGCTTGTACTCAACCTTGCAGAACAGAGGAGGAGCATATTGAAATATTTAAGGGAAATGCATTAGCTTTGGACAGAGGGCTGGAAGAGGCTTAACGCCATCCTTCGCTACAGCTCTCAGAAGAGGAGAAGGGGGAAGGGTGAGGAATAAAAGAACAAGACAAAAAAAAGTAAAGGGAGACTGTTGCTGCACACATACATACATATATTCATCTGATTTCCTTTCTGCGTTGTGCGTCTTTTTTTCTTCGTCTTTGCATTCGTCTTTCTTTTCACTCTTCTTTAACCTGTAGTCTCTCAAATCCACATTTCATTGCTGCTTTTCCTCAATCAAAAGCTGAATCACTTGAGCATACGCTTCACTCCAGAACATATTCTTAGCTTTTTGATTCATGATTCATCACATCGACAGCAGCTCCACTCCACCAGTGACTCACTTTTAGGGGAGCGTCTAATTTTTCAAACCACAGATTACAGGTTGAGGGATTTAATCCTACCTGCATGTAACTTTTCTAAATTTTTCTCAGTCTCAATAAATCTTTTCACCATCATCTCATTCATCTGTTTCTCCTTCATTTCTCCCATTTTTCCTGCTTTGTTCTAATTCTGCTTTCTCCTTCTTTGAAATTAACTCTCTGACCGATGAATAATTGAAATGTGGGAAGTCCAGGAAAGTCATTCGTCTGCTCTAACTCCCCTTTTCAGGCTTAGAAAGACAACTATTAAAGAACATCTAACAGAATGAAGAGCCACGAGGGCAGAGCAATCTAATCTTCCCATAAAGCCAGAAGTCTCTTGCAGCCATGATGCTTTATAACATTGTTATCTTAAATGAATGCTATAAAAGGGCATCTTGCCCAAAGCATTCATACTGTAAAAAGAAAAAAAAGGTTAAATAGGAGTGCTGCTCTTTACTCTATACTCCAGCAGCCAGCCACATATTTATCAGCAGTAAAGGTCACATTAGAGTCCTGCTCCTTGTATTCAGCAGCAGCAAGGAGGAGAATGCGTGACAGAAGCAGCAGGGGGGAGACGAGGGGAGAAGCATCCATCTGTGGATGCTCTAACACTGTTATATTTCTGTTGTATTCCAGTGCATGCTGTTATTTTGGGATGGTTTGACTTTGACTTCTGTCAGAAATGTACTAAAGTGACTTTGCAGAACCCTTGAAGACATTTTAGATCAGAGGTTTACAGAAACATTAAATTTTTCAATTAATTTCAAAAGAGAGGGAGACTATATTCTTCTTTTACTTCCACTGAAATGGTTTAAATTTTCTATTATAATAAAGCGTTTCTTCAACAACGAAAACCCCCTGATGTTCTCTTTCCAATTGTGCAATTCTATAAACTACGCTGGTTGAAGATATTATTGGCCTTTTAAAGAGCATATTGGTATCGGTGTATATGTCCAATATGTACCGTTATGAAAACTTTTTTTTACACAATATATAACGCAGAAATTGTTGCTTGCCGTGATTTGGAAATGATGTTAGCTATTAAATTTATTTCTTCTTCTCCAAAAAAAAAAAATTGATATATAATTTTTTTTTAAATTCCCATTTATTGTGTATTTTATCATTTATCATTTATAAAATTGGCTGACAATGTAATACATTAAGTTTTATAATGTATAATAATGTATAACAATTTTAAATATTATAAAATAAGTTTTAGGTTTGAGAAAGGTGCTCTCTGGGTACATTTGGTGAAAAATTGGTGCACAAAACACATAAAAAGGGTCTATTTTCATCCCAGCTCAAAAAATTACTATATTGGCCACCAAATCGGTTATCGACTAATTTCCCCCTCTGAAATCATCATTGGTATTAACCTCAAAAATCCCATATTGGGCTCTTCTATAATCTGTGATATTCCCTGAGTTATCTAGTTTTCACAGACAAGAAATAGTGAAAATTTTACCATCTACTTAACACAGTATATTGCACATTGGTGTACTTGGAGTTAATTTTGCTGGAAAGATTGATCAACAGATGGGTAACAAATTAAAGGAAAAACTAATATAATTTATTACTAAACCTGCGTGAATTGATCTTTTTTGCCACCTTGGGGATGTGCAACAAGCACTGAAGCAATTTAATTAAAAAGTGTTAGGTGTATTTTTTTGGTGAAATATAGAAGTTATAGATAGATAGATAGATAGATAGATAGATAGATAGATAGATAGATAGATAGATAGATAGATATACTTTATTTATCCCAAGCTGGGAAATTACAGTGTAGCAGCAGCATTACACACATAGACAATGACAATTAAATAAAAAGAACAATCTAGGCATACTTCAAGCAATAAAATATAAAATACAATAAAAATACAATAACATTTTTATTGTATTTTATATTTTATCACTGCAGTGTATTAACATGTATGATTCCAGTGTATATGTTGGGGGTTTTAGAGAGCAGGATAGATAGGTAGTTATGTGCCATAGTTTTGTCACATGATGTTGTTTCACAGATGCTACAAATTCTAAAACAAGGACATTTCACACACATCTTCAACCTGAGAGCGTAGAAGATCTACACAATCACCAAAGTTTAAAGGTGGACACACGGCATTAGTGTCAACAACTCAGTATCTGTGAAAATGTGAAATATGGTCACAACCTGCATTTATGTTATTGAGTTATGGTGTTGAATAAAGTCCAGAAAAGTGTTTTTGCAGAATAGTAAGATGTCAAAGTGAAATTGACCTTTGACCTTTTGGATATAAAATGTCATCACTTTTCATTTTATCCTGTCAGACATTTGTGTGCCATTTTGTCATAACTAGCAGCTGTTGAGAGGTCAAAGTGAGCTTGACCTTTGACCTCAATTTTATAATCAGTTCAACCTTTTTAATGTGGATTTAACTGTGAAAGAGAGCTACTTCATCAAACAGCATACTTCATTAAATAATATTTAACATTGTTATATATTACTATATATTAAACAAACAATGTAGTACACTGTCAGCCAATTCTATAAATGATAACTGAGAAAATAAAGAATAAATAGGAATAAAATAGCTCAATAAATATACATTTTTTTTAAAAGGGTAAAAACAAACAAACAAACAGCTAGCACCATTTCTAAATCACACCAACCAACATTTTCTGCATATATTGTACAGAATACATATACACGAATACTACCTGATAATATCTGTCAACCAGTATATCTGGTTGTGCATCTGTATATACTCGAAAGAAATATACAAATAGATAGAAATAAAGGAATGTGCACATTATAAAATGCTGTGCAACATATGAAAAATGCTGAGTATCATCAAGCATTATGACAACAGTGAACAAACTACACAGACAGATGCATAAAGAATACTGCTATCCTAGTAATTGGCAATACTTTGTATATTTTGTCCATATCCATCCAAAGACAGGACATCCAATTTAAATTCATATTAATCCTGTCTTGTTCCCTGTCTTGCCCTGAAATCCCAGCCACATAATTAGCCGTCACAGTGGTCGCAGCCAGCGAAGGTGACAGGACGGGAGCTATAGGTGGCTGTAAAGACTTATGACGAACACGCTGCAGATTCACTTGACTGGAAAAGCAAAGAAGATAAGAGAGGTGGGTATGTGGAGGGCAAAACGTGTTATGTGTGTGTGTGTCTTCATGTGTGTAAATGTGACTTTAAATCACTCTGTCACGGTTATGGTCATGCAGCCGCCTCAATCTGGTTAAGAAGGTGTGCGTGCGTGTGTGTGTGTGTGTGTGTGTGTGAGAGAGAAAGAGAGAGAGAGAGAGAGATGGAGACAGTTAGTATGCTGCACTGCCATCCTTGAATCATAAATCTGAAGCTGTCTGTAGTTTTGTGGTCAAACACAAACACATTGTCAGTTTACGGCCAAACAATCCTGCACTATATCACCCACGACGTCCTGTTTTCAGGCAGCTGGTGATGTTTGAATTCATTCAGCCGTCCACTTATGCATAAATGAATTTCAAACAAGAAAAAACGAGACACTTTCCCTTTAAATACTCGAACCCACTCAGATGCATTTAGGTTCATCAAGAAGAAATTCTTGTCCATTCATAATGAACCGACCAAGAAGAAGAAGAAGAAGAAGAAGAAGAAGAAAAGTGAAGAGGATGAGAAGGGGAATGTACAATGTTACCATAGCAACGCATTTAGAGTCACACTCCAGAGAAGCAAACAGTGACATCGCTCTAACTGTTTCCTTTTTTCTATTTTCACCACAGTGAGAAACTCGTGTTAACCAAATAAAAAAAATGAAGGTGAGCCTCAGACTGAGCTCTGATCTGAGGCCAGTAAATCCACAGAAACAATGATCTCACCCTGCAGCCGACCACAACGCTGTGAGTCAGTGTCTGTTGATACGTCGAAGCCAAAGACTTGTTTGTGAATGCCAGGTTTATAATCCATCATAATCCATTGTGTAATCCATCATGCAGGCTCAATCTGTGTGTGTGACAGAGGAGCAGTGGTGAGGCGTGAGGCGCTGTCAGTCACACAGAGTATGATTCATGGGGGTCAATGGTGCATGCTTCTATTGTGTGCGGCCTCTGTTGACGGACAACGGAGAAGATGAGAGAGCCAAGAGGGAGAAACAACTTTTGATATGTGAGAGATAGAAACAACGTGTGATAGTGTCAGCCGTGTCCGTCTGAGTCTGTCAGAAGGTGCAAATCAAAATCACTGCTTTTCTGTTTGTATTTTTGCAGGATTCAGGTGGTTTCTGCACATTTATATTCTATTCTTGTGTGTATCACAGTATTCTCACTTGCAATTAATAGTATTTGGCATAGTATTTTTTACCTTGCACTGTTTGTGCATGCATAGCATTTCTCAATATTTTTTCACACTTTATTGTAATTATTTCTATTGCATCTATAAGTGAGCTCTTACAGCATTTCACTGAACTTGGACATTGACAATAAAGATCTTATATCTTATCTTATCTTCTGCATCCAGGTGCTCTCAGGAAATACCTCCAGAATGTCAAACAGAAGCCAGGTTTATAGCCAAATGTATCACAAATTTTAACATAATTTCAACAAAATTGGCAAAAGAAAAAGCTAATTAATGCTCAGTTGAGTTGGTTCATCAAGATAAGCAGTAGGCTGCACAAATTCTCCAGTTCGAAAACCAACCATACTATGCACTAGATGACGCAATTAAAAAAGCGGCAGTCAGACTTCAAACGGAGAAACTTGACATTTGTTTTATGTTATAATGTGAAAGAAGGTTATATGAAATGTGCGGAGTGATGAGGAGACTGTTTTTAACTGCTACTATATTTCATCTCTTCAGCAGAGCAGAAGATCCACCATGAAATGAAATGTGTCATGTATGTCATCATTTATTTACAAAATCTGTTTTTATAGCACTTTGTCGCAGTTTTCTTTTGATCCAAACACCAACTTTTCTACCTCAGCCAAGGATAAAACATATTTTGTAATATTTTAAGATATATTCTCTTGCGTTTCACTCAGGGGTTTTTATGCGCAACTTGTAAATGCGCATAAAATCCTGTGGATGGAAACATACCTAGAGTAGCTACAGGAAAGAGATACTAAGAAACTATTTTGTCTGAAAACCATTTATTTAACAACAAAAAAATTAGCCTACACACTGGAACTGACTTACTACTCTAGGACAGGTTGATGTTTAAAAAAAATAGTGTTGTGCCTGTATAAAACATGCTTTTTCAGAATAGTTTGCATGGGAGCTCATCTAAAGGCATCTTTCAGCTGATTGTTTCAGGGGTTTTTGGGGGTTGCTGTTTTGGTTTTTTTTGGGGCAGCCCACTGTGCTCTACCAGCACCAAACAGCAGATTGGCACAGTTAGTGACCAGCTGGTGGAGCAGATATTTATCTTAGCAGTTGGTGAAGACCAAAAAGAGATTGAATAACATTCATCAGGTGGCCAGAAACACGGCTATAACCGCCTGTGTTTTACGATTTCTCCTGAACTTATCTGCCAAAGCAAATGAGTCGTATACAAAGGTATTTTGTAGCTAATAGAGTTGCATGGTGACACAGCAACCTTTGGAGGATAACATTAACAGACAATGTCAACGGTAACCAACAGAGACACAGAAAGAGTGAAAAGCACAAACAGAGACACACAGATGTGACAGCCAACAACCTCAGTTGGTGTCTCTGCTCCCAATAATGAAACCCCGGGCTGGCATTGGCTGCAGCGCCCCGGTCAGCCTGCTGCGGGGGGTCAGAGGTTAAATCTGTGGTAATGACTCGTGTAGAAGCTTTGACGAGCAATTATCCCCCTGCAGGCCCTCGGCTGGCACCGGGCCATTAGTCTCTCTCAAACAAACGCCCACAAAGTACACACAGTCATGGACAAACACAAACGCACAGTGTTGGTCCCCTAACACCCCAAAACTGTCCCAGACTGTGTACACTGATTACAGCAATAAAAGCAAAACAATAACACTCCGATTCAGGTCATTAAAACTACACATTTCATGCTTCCCTGGCACTGATACACACAATCAGCATCTAAGCCACGAGTGAGGATGGAACAAGTGCATAAAGACTCTAATCTGTAATACATAACAGGCTGGTTAATTTAATTTATGCCTTCTGTTATGATAGCAATGTACTTATCAAGGTAACTGCTGGATGCTGATCACAACAACATTATTATAATAACAATCAGACGATCAAAAAAGTTGTTACCAAGCCAACCATTTAGCAATATCCTTTAAACCAAAGAGAAAACTCTGTGTGCTGCAGTATGGAGGGAGACGGGCTCCTTTTATCTGCTTGTACTGGTGGCGCTGCAGTGACAAATAGCTAGTTCGCAGTAACGTTATAGCTGTGAACACAACAGAGAAGTTTAGGCTCTTTGGGGGGGATTAAACGTTACAAGTCCTCAAGACCCGAAGCTAAATTCCTGTGTTGCTTGCCAGTGGTGTAACTACGTAAATTTACTTAAGTACTGTAGTTAAGTACATGTAGTACTTTATTTGATAATTTCCATTTTATGTAACTTTATACTTCTACTCCACTATATTTAGCCAACAGCCTTAGTTACTTTTCAGGTTTTCATTTTTAACATAAAAACATGATTTGTTAAAAAAAAAACCTTCATAACAGTATAACAAGTAGTTAAAATGAGCCCTATCTTTACAAATTATACATTTAATGTATTTAATAATACAACATCATAATAATATATTTCAAATATATAAAAGAATCTGTGTGGGGCCATTCTGCATAATGAGTGCTTTTACTTTTGATACTTTAATTACATTTTGATGCTGATACTTTTGTACTTTTACTTTTACTAGTTTTGGAGTAATTTTGCAGTACTGTATTAGTAATTTTACTTAATTGAGGGATCATAATACTTTTCCCACCACTGAATCTTGCTGCTTGCCACCAGCTGATTAATTAGTTAGTTAAAAAGTTGCCAAATTTAATTAATTTGCTCTGAAGTTAGCCACTTCTAAGCCATTACTCAGAGACATTTTATGTTCTGCCGCATCATACAAAATGTTAAAAAGAAATTCTGGACAAAATTAATTGTTAAGATTAATCGATTAATCCATAAAATAGTTGATAGATTAACCAATAGAAAAATAGTCATCACAGACAGCTCTATTATGTATGCCATTATAGATAGCATTTAGTTGTATTTTGCAAGTTTGTTCACTCAATAGCAACTTGACCTTTAGAGAATTAACATAAAAGAAACACTGCATTTTGTTCTGAGCTTTGACCGGTAATTTAATGGTTCTTTAAATGACATACAGAACAATAATATAGCAGTGAATAAATATTTTTTAATGTAAATGGTGAAGTAATGGCATCCTGGGCAGAGACTGGTCACCCTTACTAACTTTGTGTGTTGTAATCTGAGCTTCTCTGTGCTTTGTTTTGGTATCTGGTCCAGCCACACGTGTTTGTCAGTGCATGTTGAATCTGCCCCTTCAAAACTGTGGCCCCTGACCTCCAACAGCAGGAGTATGCAGGAGAGAGTTGCCCCTCAAATGGCAGTGCAAGACCATTTTCTTTTTCTGTACATAAAAAACCTGTCAAAAACGATTTCATTATCTTTATTCAAATGTATAAATAGCAGTTAGAAATAACAGTATTTCATTTCAGCATGCTTCTCTGGCGCTTTGTAATTACTTCCTAAATGACTTCTCCATGAGGGGGCTGTCCTCTCCTCCTGTGCCGCTCTGTGCACAAACAAAAAGGCCTCAGACGGGTTTATAATAAAGCCGAGCACATTCATTATAACGGATGGTCACTGATAAGAACACAGCAGCCGTTTAAACAGAACTGCAGCTTCATATTATGAAAAATCAATTAAAGGAATGAGCTGATCCAAAATGAAGCGCCGGAACTGACGGCCTGACAGCACGCCATGAGAGGACGTTTAACTGTCTGCTGCAGGATGTTATGGACGCAGGCAATAGCGTGTATGCTCCTCCTCCTGTGTGTGTGTGTGTGTGTGTGTGTGTGTGTGTGTGTGTGTGTTGTCTGTCAGTCAGTAGTGTCATCTTTTGCTCTAAGTGCTGACTCACAGGGCACAGAGGACACCAGACGCTGCTGATGGTTACACCATCGATCTGTCCAGGCTCACTTCCTGTCAGGTGACATCCCTCTCTTTCTTTCTTTCTTTCTCTCTCTCTCTCTCTCTCTCTCTCCCTCTCTCTCTCTCTCTCTCTCTCTCTCTCCCCCTCAGGACCTCTTAAAGGTGAGTGCATGTTTACAACTCTGGGAAATGGGAATGGAAATGGACGGGATTAAAAGCTACCCCTTTAAAAAAAAAAAAAAGGGTCTGTCTCCTGTTAGTGCATCCTATTACACAACATCCTCTGTTCTTACTGCCAGAGTCCCAAACATCCACCAGGACCTAGATGGATCCCAAACAAGTGAAGTGGCCAAATCAAGCCACGTGGGCAGATTCATCAAGCATGAGGCATTCAGATGGAGATTGAGGGGGTGATTGAGTGATGCTGACATGCAGCAGATGAAAGCAAACAGGTGAAAAGAGGAGAGCAGAAAAGATAAACGACCGGAGGAGAACATACAACGGGACCGTCTGGTGGTTAGGGGTTGCTGCAGGGGTTAGTCACATGGCTCTCTTGTTGCTATGCAATGTCGCACAGAGAGACATAAATAGAGGCTTTTGCTGTTATTCCCCATGAAAGAGAGACTAAACAAGGAACGAAAAAAGCTGAACAACAAAGTAACAACCATAGCTTCACAAGTGAGAAAAAATTTAGCTAAACAAAGAAAAGAGAAAAGGTGGTCACAGAGAAAATACTGACTGAGTCACCCAGTCATTTCAGCTTCTGACAAATAGCAATAATTTTGGCAATTCATGCTGTTACTAAGGGGCAATTCTCAGTTTGCAAGAGAGCGTAGGTGGTGGTTCAATAAATTAAAAAGGTAGTGTGTTTTGTTGTGACTCTTCAGTTCAGTGACTGATTATATAATGAGCTGGTAAGTAAGCTTGTTATGTGATTGAATAAAAAGTTGGCTGGCGGACTAAATTACAGACTTATTGGGTGGATAATAAACATGCTGGCCAACAGTCAGACTGTATTCTAGCTGGACTATTTCCTGACTAGCTGACTTCATAGTGGACTGAGTAAGTGGCTGACTGATAAATAATGAAAAAGTTGTCACTGAAGTCTGTCGGGCCCTGAATGTGTTCAAACCAACACCCCACCAAGTCATCTCACATCTGGGCCACCTGAATATTTTGGCTTTGACTGGAAATTTTAGCTCTCACATGTACTTAGTCTTTGTTTGCATGTGTACAGCCAGTGATATAAAGAAATAGTTTGATATTTTTCAAAGTATGCTTATCTGCTTTCTTGCTGAAAACATTGACACCACTTTCATGTTTTGCTGTAATGCTGCAATCCATTGCAAGTCGGAAGTCGATAATTCAAAGTCGATATTATATAGCCGTGCATCTGCTCGAGAAAACTACGATGACAGCAGCAATTTCTCAAGCATCAACTTATCACAGCACGATTAGCAAAGAGAAACAGCATATGCAGCAAGGAATCACCTTAAAATTTAAAATGTGGCGTGTTTGAGATGATAAAATAAAAAACAATAAAAGACAATAAAAGCACTGTGGAGCCATTTTCAAAGATAAACAAGTCAACAAAAACACAAATGGTTTTGGCCTGTACTGTTGTTTCAAACATTTTAGTAGAGTGAGACCTACAGAAACACCTTATATCTGCAAATTCTGATATCATTTTACATATTGAGCTACACCACCACAGCTTATCTCAACATTTGTCCTTCACTCAGTCCTGCATCACAGGTTTTGTGCTAGGTCGATCTGACTGCGTCTAGAAGCATTTTGGTCAGTACCCACTGATAATAGGGCGGCTGTGGCTCAGCTGGTAGAGCGGGTTGCCCCCTAACGCAACGGCCTCCTTTTATCGAGAATTGGGGGTTGAGTATTTATCTGAGATGTGGCTAATGCCTTGATCAATTCATTAATTAAACCTATAAAGGTGTTCAGTGTTAAGTGTTCAGAACATTAATATTTCTCTTTTTGAAGTCCATTTCCATGTTCAACTTTGTTCCATAAGTTGTTGAAATAACTTTTGGGTTGATACCATTTGTTACACACATTTAGTGCTGAATTGTGCTTTTTTTTCATATCAAGAATGGATAAAAATGGTCAGAAACCCTCCAGAATATTACTTAAATATACCAAGATCTTTGGAACAACAAAGAAAAATCCATGCTGTGATTTAATTTAAAAAACTTTGGTAATTTTGGAGATTTCTGTATTTTCAGCAATTGGATGACAGGGACTTCTGTTCTCTAAACTGCTGTGGAACCTCCTTATTGCCAATAAACCAAGGAAAGCTATAAACCTTCTGAATGCACTAGGTCTCTAGTTTGTAAAATTTAACTTTAATTTCCTGTCAGGTCTTCATTTAACTTTTTAACCAGGTTTGTAATATTGAAATGTGATAGAATGAAATTCCTCCCAAATCAAAAGTGTTTCTTTCATTCAATATCAAAGGTCCACTGGTCTGGAACTCACAATAGTTGGAGCTCTGCACATAAATAAACCCAACCGGACATAATAAACATCCAGACGTCTATTTTAGTCTCGTCACTCCTCTCCACTCGGAGGTGTTGTCAGATGTCCTCTAAAGGTGTGAAAGTGTATCCTCAGGCAGAGTGATGCAGCAGGAAGTTGTGGCAGTGCGGTCTTATCTGGAACTCTCTGCATGTGTCAGTCTTCTGGTTTCCGTTTGTCTGTGTTATTCTCGCTGCCGTGGCTTTTGCCATCTCAGCTTCTCTGAGTGACTGAGACCGGAGAAGAAGTGCTCTGAATGGCCACAATCACGACATTCCACTTTGTTCCTTTCATGACCTTATTCGCAGCAAATGATCTGTAGCCCGTCACCTCGTACAGAATAATACACTTCCTTCACTGAGCAGCACTTGATTTGCATGTGTGGGTAGTCTCACAGCATGTCTAATAGATATTAAAAATGATTTAATCTGATTATGGGTAATGCATATGGATTCACAACCAAGCAAGGCCACAGCTTGTATCGCTTAGAGGGAAGTCAAAATGGGGATGGCAGTAAGATGCTTAACTCAGTGTAACGTCTGGCATAATACCACTTGACTTTAAATTATGACATTAATGGTTTTAAAGGAACAGCTAAATAGTTTAACTGTCAATGAACAGCTTAGATGATTATTCACTGTGAGTTTTACATGCAGTAAATGCTTTGATTTAGAGCTCTATGATAACTCAGCACAGTGTTAACATCCTGGGTAGAAGGCCAAAACGTGGTTGCTGCAGTTCTGATGACATTAGACAATAAACAAGCATATTTCGTGTGCGGATTGCAGCTGTACAATCAAAGAAATTGTTCTCATAATTTCTACAATTTGACAAGAGTTTACTACTGCAGTTGCAACTACTGATTATTTTTATTACTGATAAATTTTCCGATTACTTTCTCAACACTCTCAAACCCTTCAGCTATCGTCTGAGGACAATTTGGCCTTTCAGGGGTTGATGTTTGTGGGCTTCTGATGTAACTGGCAAGTTTTCTGGCCAAGGCTTCCTCTTCCGTCCACTGATCACTCGCCGCGTTTACATTAAAGTAGAAGCAAATTTTGAAGCAAAATTTTGAAATGTCGCATTAAAGAAAAAGTGAAAGACGTTTTCATCAAGAGAGAATAAACAAAGCTGCATACGTGTATTTTTGTCAGAAGATGGCAGTGTAATGTATTAGCATAGGCCAATACATCAGAGTTCTACTTCACAGTAGAAGAAGGAGAAATTGCACCAGAGAGAAAAAACATCAACAAAAAAAGAGGTTGCTAATCAGACAGCTTTGGCCACCCAAGAGAAAATGTCGAGAAGTCTTCAGGAATTGGATTCAATTGTGCAACTTAGAACTGTTCTTTTATCTCAGCAGGAACAGCTGATCAGTCATGTGAGTCAAATGTTCGCTACATCAGAACTTTCTCCCGTTTAACACATTAAAAAAATAAAAAATAAAACATCTCAAGTGGGCGTTATGCACAGTTTTATCGAATTTCGGTGTTTCCATCAGGCTTTTCTCATGCGAATCTGAGATTGCATATGTATCTGTATCTTTCCTTTCTATATGGACCGTTTGCCTGCATGCAACCAAAGCCGCTCAACTGTGATTGGTCAATAACACTACTACAACCTGACTACACATGAGGGCAGAAACCAGAAAGCTTCAGGTATCAAAATCTTGTCTCGTTGACTACCTACGGTTACCATACAGTGTTACCAATAAACCTAAATGCACCGCCTTAAAATTTCCTCTAAGCAGATTTATATTTATCTGGAAAATCACCAAGTGATTTCATATGCAATTCAAGTAGCCAGGTTGTCATCCGACTCATGCCTGTATGTGAGATGTTGTGTTATCATGTCTTTGCAATATCAGAGATAAACCACAAACAGTCTGTGTGTTTTGGTTAAGGCCAGCCTGAACACCAGCCAGTAACAGATGGTGCTGTCATGGTACAAACAACAGGAGTAGAGCAGGGAAAGGAGTTTTCCTTCCCTATACCATCTTTTTCACTGCACAGCTCCTTCTTCATTAAAAAAGACCAGCCAGGCAATGCAACTGCTCACATAGATGACACTGAACCTCCATGCTTTATGCATCTGCTGCTGCAAGAAGGTGGATAAGCATGTTTTTAACCTCATGTATGAATAATATGCAGACAAAAAACCTTAATTTAGTAACCTCTAAAAGCCATAACTCCACAATGCATGTGCTTCATGGTAACCATGGTTCACATTTGTTGATGCCAAAGTAGATAATTGTGGTGCCCACAGTACTTATGAGCTATCAGGTCCATCATTATAATGTAAGCTGTAGTGAAGCTTAAAATAGCCTAAATTACCTGTCATAATGGTGGTACATGTGTGCAAAATGGAACTGATGTAGCAGGGTAGGTGTTTTCGTGAGAATAGTATATATTTAGTGTAGGGTAATTATAATAAATGTGCTACCGGTCAACGACAGAGAGCATTTAGGCTAAATAAATAATAAATCAAGTAACAAACAGTGTTTTATAGTTTTCTTCTTTGCTTCTTTTTTGAAAAATGAGCACTGGCAACATGTCCTGTGTGTGAGTGGGATGAAATGCTCTGTGTGTTGTTCATGAGTGGGATAATTTGCATTGTACATCATGTACACATATGTATGAGTGGGATAATACTGTATATACTGTGTGCACGCCAGATAAACATTAACACCTCCTTCACTTGTTTGTCATCCAGCTCAGTCCCCGAATGCTCCGTGATCTCAAAACAACAAAGCAAAAGGAGTTTACCTTCAAGTGAGAGGGAAGGAAGTCAGCGAGCAGACTGAGAGTTTATCGTCATGGGCTCAGTTAACCCCGCTGGGCTACTCTTAAATGTAGGCTGAGACACTACCTGAGGCTCTGCCTTTCATCCCGCCCTACTCTCCTCTTCCTGTATCTCTGCTGCTGTCTCCGTCTCGTGCCTTATGTTCTCTCTCTCAATTCACTCATTTTTACCCACTTCCTTCAGCTCAATCTGTTTGGGAGTGGGCACAAAGCATTATCTCTTTTAATTGCCACAGCTAGCCAAGAAAACACACATGAACTAATGAAACAATACACACACATATACACAAAACAGAATATATTAAAGAGAATTTTAAAAAGTAGAACAAAATATCAGGGACAAATGATCTGATGACATTTATAACTCAGAATTAGTGCTGGGTGTTGTCTGAAAATGTGCCATACTAGAGTTTCAGCAGCAGTGTTTAGGCCTTCATTTGGAAGAAAAAATGTTTTACACACTGATCTTTATTATCTTTATATCCCTATCCCTATCTGTATTCCCTTTAAATAGTAATTTGTTACACAACTCACTACATCACATTTGCATTTCTCCATAACATCACCTGAGATGCATTGTCACCTACTTGTCTGTTAACTATATAATGTTAAATACAAATCGAGTCAGAAGACTAAAAAGACTAACTCAAGTTGCTTGCTAACTTAACTATGGCTTTGTATGAGACTAGTACAGCTTTTTGTCACTAAAGCAGTAGTTATATCTCAGGAAGAAGCGCTTCACTAATCATTTGTCAGACTACCTGTTCCTACTTGGAGTCAGCACATGAAAAGCCTCTGTACAGGTGCACTACACTCAAGCATCGCTGTGTAAATTTCAAAAATTGTGTAACAACATAACAGTTTGATTACTAACTGTAATTTGAGGAACAATAACGTGTTACATGCATTACAGATTAATCCAGTGTGACTCTACAAATAATTTTGTTTTCTAATGCTTTGCTTTCATAAATTTCTTTCCTTTTTCAAGAAACAAGCAACAGTATTTTCTTGCACATTCACTTGCCAGTTTATTAGGTCCTCCTATAAAGCTAGCACAGTCCTGTGTTTACATGTTTAGCTTTTGATAATCCAACTTTAATTCTGTAGCTTTTACAGTTTCTAGCGATGATAAATAGCGTAATTTTTGCAATTTTTTAAAAGAGAACATGATTTTCAAACATGCAGGCGTTGGGGTTCGGACGGTCAAGTTTAATGTAAATGTAAATGGAATATATTTAGGTTTTTCAAAACAAGTAGGTTGAAGATTTCACCTTAAACTCTAGAAAACAGTGATTTTTACTATGTTCTGACCAAATCAATCAACAATACATTAAATTAATCAATTTATCTTAAAAAACATTTTTAGTTGCAACCCTACTAATGCAGACAATGTAATAACATCTACACAAGAGGACTATGATATTATGTTGCTCTCATAAACAAGTGAATTCACAAACATTAAGGAAAGAACCACACAACACACACAAACATACAGAGTGTAAACATGCTTAGCTCTTACAAGGCATCAGCAAACACACATGTACAGCCTCATGAGCATACACACTCCTTAAACACACATGTAATCTCTCATAAACACATACACTCTGTATGGGGGCAGGCAGTCAGAGGCTTTATTCTTGTTCATATACAGAATATCCTGCTGTTCATTCCCTGCACAGTCATAGGGAGCAACGGTGAAGACTCAGACTAATCCCCCTGTGATCAGATGAGATGAAGAGAGCTAAAATGAAGCACTGCAGGAGGGAATGAAGGGGTCGGTACAGATTGCACACCAAGGAGAGGAGGAGAGGAGAGGAGAGGAGAGGAGAGGAGAGGAGAGGAGAGGAGAGGAGAGGAGAGGAGAGGAGAGACTTACGTTAAGAAGCAGAAACAAGTAGAGTCACAGAAAAGGGCTGAGGACAACAGAAAGGAGGATGTGAGGAGAGGAAAAGATGGAGGACAGATATGTGACGTTAGGGACAGAAAATTAAGGAAAAGAAGAAAAACAAATATGGATGGGAGAGAAAGAGGTGAGGAAGAGAGAGGACTTGTGCCAAGCAGACAGCACTTCAGCACTGCCCACTGTAGGCTCTCCGCTACACAAGCACTCCCTGGACACTGATAATAATACCTTCACTTCATAATGCTATCTCTGGCACACAGGCTACTGGACAACACACATACCTTCCACCATGTTAGTGTGTGTGTGTGTGTGTGTGTGTGTGTGTGTGTGTAAGGCATAATCTAAAGCAGACTAATTCCTTGTGCATCACTAGAATAAAGCTAGGATATAAATAAATACACATCCAGCAAGTCTGCACACACATATAGATACAAGACTAGAAAAAGATATAAAACCTCAACATACTTTAGAAGCTCAAATTAAAAAACATTACCTGTACACATATGCATATAAAGACATTATACACACATAAAAGCACACACACCATATTGCTGGAGCTAAATGGAGACAGGGAGACAACTGTGAGACAGCATGAGAGCTGGCAGGGACAACATCATGGAAAAACACAACACAGCCTCCTCCGATGAATGCACACACCGACAACAGCAGGGCACCACACCGGTCACAAAAGACACAGACAGATTGTTGCCATTTACCTTTTTGTGCGTCGAAACATGTTGCTAGCAGCAGCAGAGGCTGTGTTGGCAGATGATCATGAGAGCAGCTGAGCCTTACACACACACAGGAATAAACACACACACACACACACACACACGGGCAGTCAAGAGGCAGCGATTACGCTGCACGCCGGCATGTCAGCCTCCTCCGGGCAGTTAAACACATACACACACACACACACTCACCGATGTCTCGCCGTGGCTCTGTACACGTGAGTATTCGTGCAAGAGCATATGCAAGAGGAGAGGAGAAAATGATTAGAAAGATTTGGAAATGTCAGCCGTGTCACAGACGGAGGAAACAAGAGGATTAAAGATGGAGAGAGAGAGGAGGGAAGTAGAGGAGGTGGAGAGAGATGGGGACAGGCTGCCGAGCATCTCTCTCAGAAGGAGAGAGGATTGTGGGGCTGCTCTCAAGGGTATCGTGCCAAGCCAGGAAGTGTAGAGCGACAGAGCGAGAGGGGGGAGGGAGAGTGGCGGAGAGAAAGAGAGAGAGAGAGAGAGAGAGAGAGAGAGAGAGAGAGAGAGGAAAGGGAAAGGGGAGGGGGGTCAGCAGGTATATACACAGTGTGAATGAGAGAAAAATAGCGAGAAAGAGAGCCAATCAGAGGCAGAGAGACAAACCCACGACTAATGTGAATGACAAGACAGGAAGACAGAGGGAGGGTCAGGCAGTTGTTTTTCCAGTGTGAGTGTATGTTATTCTGTTTGTCACAGCTGGCACTGATGTTATAAATAAGCAGGATAAGGATGGTGATATTCTATATTTTTCTTACTGACAACAAATCCCGTGAAAAAGAACAAAGCCAGCACAGAATTTATCCAACTAACAAAGCCTGTTGTAGTTTATTCCTCTGTGCCACAGACTTCCATTGTTGTCCAAAAGCTATTAAAGGATAAGGCTGGCGATACTCTGTGTTTTTGTTTTTGCCAATAAATCCCATGAAAAGACCCAAACTAACAATGTTTTACTCTCAATAATTTCTGACTTCACCAAGCTGTATGTGGCTCTCAGTCCCATCAGCTCCTACTGAAGATGTAAATCTTCAATGATTTCAACTGGTTTTTTTTGAAGGCTCAGTAATTTCCCTAAACAGCTGGACGTTAGTAGTTTTGAGTCAGTGTTGCTCAAACAGGATAGTGCATTTGTTGGGGACTCTTTTCAGCTGCAGATTTGGTGTTCTGGTGAGTATTTACAGCAGCAGGACGGTGTATGTGCGATCAACTTACAATAAGCTACAGTGCTCATGTTTATGGTGATGAAGGAACAGTGTGACTGCTTTATGTGTTTTGGTTTGTACTACAAAGTGGGTCTTTAGCAAAGATAAATTATGATATATCATGGTTTGGTTGCACAGACACTACTTGTTTATACATTTTTTGTTGGTTTTGACTTATTGTTTTTCTGCCACTTACTTTTACACACAATCCTAATTTTCATCACACGTGTGTGTAGTACTATAATTCAATAAATCATCCCATCTTATCCTACAACTGTTTTGTCTTATTCTATCTTTTACTTATTATTTTTTTCTTTATCTTCTACTGTGACAGGCACTACCAATTTTATTTTTGAGCTGACCTGTTCCCTCGTCAAATGTGTTTCAGTGATCACCTTTTACCCTGTGTTAATGTATAACAATTAAAACTTGAAATGGAATTTCGTGATCATAAGAAAATACAATAATCAGAATCATACTTTAAAAACACATCACTCAACCATGCTGTTGCAGTGAAGGATATGTTCCTTCATTACAATGAACATTGGCATTGTAGTTTTATTTGAGTCGATCCCACAGACACCATTCTTCTGCTGTAAATACTCACTAGAGACATAAATCTGTATTAATCTGCAGTTGAAAAAAGACCCCCCTAAAATCCTCAATTAACTATAGTTTAAGTAACGTTAACGTTAAACTATATATTTGTGATGCATTTCTAAAGATTTGTATCTTCAGTAGAAACGAGCGTGCATGGGGCAGAGTGCCACAGAGGGTAGGAAATAAGAAAGTATTAACAGGTGGATTAGAACACAATTGGTTTGGGGGTTTTCATGCATTGACAGCAAGGAAAGAACAAGATGACGTCAGTGTCCTTAAAAATGCACACAGAGGCAGACAAAGTTCTATTTTTTGTGTGTGAAATGCCATATTGGATGAGCTCTGGCATCGTCTTTTTGTCCTAGATATCACAGGAGCTGCTCTGCAATGCCCAGCCAAGAGAGATGTCATTTCTATGTGTGTGTGTGTGTGTGTGTGTGTGTGTGTGTGTGTGTGTGTGTGTGTGCGTGTGTGCATGCCCTCCCCTTCTTCCCTTTGAAACAAATCCACCAAATGTTAAAGCTGACGTGGGGTGACAGTTGCACAGTAGTGCTGAGGGGAGTAATTCAATAATGGATGCCGTCTGTAATGTGGGAGTCTGGATGGATAAAATATACATGGGCGAGGAGAGACGGGGGGAGGAGGAGGAGGGGAGGAAGTAGAAGGAGGAGGGGGGGAGAGGTGGTGATATCACTGAAACACAGCGGGGGGTCACAGACAGGGATGGGCAGCATGATATCATATGGAAGACGTGGTGTGGGGGTTTTTGTGTGCAATATGAGAGTTTTTTCTCTGTCTGTTCTGAAACGTATTTAACCTCTGAGGATTTCAGTATCTGGTAACCTGTTTGTCCTTCAGGTCACTTTATACTCATTGTGCAATAAACGCCCAGTCATTACCCCCATAGTATGAGACTCCAGCTCCACCCACAGGAGGATGTGTGTAGAAGAATCAGGCAGAGGAGGGGGCTGAGAGAGCTGACCGTGAGCTCTAGTGTCTCCTTCATGTCATGCTGTGACATCTGCCACCCCGCCACACAGAGGTCAGAGGTCAGGGATAAAACACACCAGCTGACAGCAGTCAGGGACACACATGTAAGCTGCACACCGACACACACACACAAAAGCATGTGGCCCGAACCGAGTAAGGCAGTAAATTGTAATTACACATGGATACAGAAACGCATTAAAAACCCCGGGCATGTTTAAGCTAGCAGCATCAGGGTGCTGCTGCCAGACACCTCTGCAGAGTAACATGCATACAGAATATTAAATAGACAACTACACACACAAATAAAAAATGGAGCTAAAGGAAAAAGAATCTCAATACGGGGAATTAAATCCATGCTTCACATTTACAACTTCCTGAACTGCCTGCAACCTCAGTGCAACAATAACAGTTTACATGATAAACAGAGATTTGACGGAAAATCACATTCTGCTCACACAGAACTAAAGTGGAGAAGCTGAAAATAGAGTGAAAAAAAAAATAAAAGTAAGGCTCTGGACTGCAGCAATTTCAGAAGAATTTCAAGGATTTCAACACTCAAATGATGATGGCAAAGTGTTAGCATTTTGTGGAAAATTACACCCCCACCTCCACATTCAAAGGCATTTTCAGACCGCCTTTTGAGCTGACATAAGACACTTTTCCAAATTCTGCCTGATTTGTGAAGTGTTTTTTAGCAGCAGCAGCAGCAGCAGCAGCAGCAGCCAGGTACGACTTTCCATATCCAACTTTAAGAGTAGATGAGAAAATTCACCATTTATCTCAGTAAAAGACAGGGATATTGTCAACAAGTGAGCCGTAATTAAGAAACGCTGGCAAGGACAAATGCTGCAAACTAATGTCACTTCAGCCTCTGTGTATGAAACAAAAATCAGTCTGTATTCTTCTGCATGTTTTTTGAGTAAAAGAGTGAGAAACAAAGTGCAAGGGAAAGACAGAGTGGAATGTTTTATTTCAGCACCACGGACAGAGACTCATACATACAACACCACCAGAGCATCAGTTGATTTATAGGACAGACATCAGTTTTAGCTCCATGTTTCACATTTTTCCTGCCATAACTGTAACAGTTTTTCATGCCTGTACCACAAATTAAGACACTTTAATTAGTTTTTATCAAACCTCTAAGGATCATTCAATCCCACTCATTTCTAAATGGCACAGAAAGCGGCTCCAGAGGTTTCTAATTCAGTCGCTAAATGCAATCCATCTCTGTGGAGAGGCCAACTGTATCTCTCTTTTGCTCTGAGAAGCCAATCATGTTTTGGGAAACTACCTGTTAATATCTGGCTTTAATGGTGGCATTTTGAAGGAATTCCCATAAATTGTTTAATTTAAGAGCACAATGACAGCTGAAGGGAGCAATGACAATGTCTCTACCTCACACTTGGGTGTAAATGTAATTTGGCGTATGCTGCATCCTTCCACCAAATTTCATGAAAATCAAGCTTGTAGTTTTCCCGTAATACTGCTGACAAACAGACAAACAAGTAAACCAAAAACCTGTTTTGTTTTGCCTACATTTGACTAGAGTTTGTGAACAATTTGATTAATTAGCTATGAGCAGCTCCTGTTTGCAATGTTCCCATAAATGTACAGACAAACATCACTTCATAACTTTGATACTGAAAAAAATTAAAAACGTGATGTTCTCAGACATTAGGAACATCTTTATTCTATGATTTCCAAGCTGATTTAATAACTACTGATGGACATCAAACGGAAATAAAAATACCATCAGGAAGTATAATGAACAAGATGAGCAAAAGTTCAAATTATGCTAGAAATGTCTGAAGCAAAACAGAATGGTCTTCTCTTTCTTGTCTCTATTAATATTCAAGTGATTAATGAACTACATGTTAAGATTAAGATTCTCTCCTGGCTCAATGTTATTGTTGTTCTTCACTATCTGGTGTTAAAAGACAGCTTCAAACTTTTGAGGTTCAAGTCTGATGATTCTTTTTTTCTTTCTGTAATTGTTTCTCTTAGTTACACTGGCCACAAAGAGACCCCCTTTAAATGGCCCCAGATTATAAAACGTGATATTTCCATGTTTTTTCGTTGTTGTTTTTTATTGTTATAAAGCAGGTCTGTGTGCTATATTAATACTGTGGAAGTTTCAAAATGCTCAATCCCCAGAGAAATGCACACAACCCATATTCAGAACCTGTGCCTTTAAATAACGTTGTGATATTACTACTACTAACTATATTATATAAGTAGAAATTGCAGCTACAGTGCCAGAACTACAATGATTTTGCAGACAGAGATGGAGTCCTTGAGTCCTGGACTCAAGTTGGTCTTGAAACCAAATTTAAGGGAATTGTGTCTCGACTCGGACTCAAACTCTCATGATGAGACTTGCACATTGATCACTTGGACTTGGACTCTGACTCAGGCATATTTTTAAAAAATTATTTACTTAACTCTGACTTACTTAACAATGACGACTTCACTCAGACTTTTCTTGGGGACTTAAACTAGAAATCAGGAATTGGTGACTCAACTCTGACTTGAATCAGGCTCTTTGGTGGTGACTCTGACCTGAACACTGGGGACTGGAGACTGACTCGGACTGGAGAATTGGTGACTCAACTACACCACTGGTTGCAGAAACACCAAAAACGAAAATGAAAACCGGGAAACACAGACCAATCAGAGCAGACTGGGGTTTTTTGGAGGCAGCCTTAAAGAGAGAGGCGCTAAAACGGAGCATTTCAGACAGAGGGTGAATACAGGTATATTCAGACAGACAGTATGAGAAAAATAATGCTTTTTGGAGCATTAAAGCATGTAAACATGGTCTAGTCGAAACTAAAAATACGAAAAAATTGAGCAAAATATGTCCCCTTTAAAGCAACTTCAGTTAGAGGTGATGAACAAAATCTACAGTCCTCATTCTGTGTGAACATATTAAGCTTCAGCTGGTGGAGTTGGACAAATCGAGTGGATATCTTCCAAAGTAGCAGTCTTTGTAGGACCAAACTTTGTCAATTTGCTGTAACTCAGAGAAAAATGCTGTCGTTGGAAGCACTAAGTGGGAATTTGGTACTGAAAAGACTGTAACTTTGGAAAAAACTCATTTTATTTTTTTGTCTAACTACTGAAGCCTCAAATTAGCATGAACTAAAAGTAATTTTCAGACAGTACAAGAGCTGTGGATTTTGTCTCGCATCACTCACACTGACATCACTGACCTCTCTTGGAGGACAGTATGAACAGGAGGAACGATTACAGGAACTAATTATCCTTTCAATGTACGTACTGGCACGCGATTATTGTATAAGTATCCTCTGATAAAGCATAAATGCTGTAAAACAACAAACACTAAGTCAGCCATTCACTAACTGCAGTCAACATTTCTATGATTTAACTCGTTTTTGTTCCACATCATGTACTGCTCTATTCTCCTTCCTCAACCTCTCTGCCTTCCCACGACCGGGCAGGGCATTGAGGTCACAGCACGACTCTCCCGCTGCTGAACCTTCATTGCACAGCTCACTGGTGCAACAGATTGGGCCGACAGAGACGCTCTGAGAGTGAAAGGGCTCATGCAGAGCTGGAACATGCTGCAGTCTTAAGGCAGAATACCATCATTTATTCACCACTACTTCCTTTAACAAAGCTGGAAAGATTCCAAGCACTAAAAGATGTTGTTCCTACTTGGTTTTTGTTTGTCTTTCAGCTCAGAAACATGCCGCCATACAATTTAGGACAGCAGTAAAACAATGCAAGATTTATTCTATAGTATATTAACTCATAGCATACTGAAGTGCCTTGTATTTTTAAAAAAACCTATATGTTCCTATTGTGGGGTTTTTCCAGGAAATCCATGAAAACACAAAGATTTAGAAAAAAAAACCTTTCATAAATATCATCCAACACAGCAAACAAACTCACCTGTAATCTGAAGAATGGTGCATACACAAACCAGAGACACTATTTCAACAACACAAAGTATATCCATCCATGCAAAAAGAGAAGAAAGGGAAGGTAAACGTACCTGCTACTTTTTCGCGGCAGAGGTAAATCCTTCTGGTGAAAAAGAGAAAGCAAGAGATAACAAGAAAAGAGGGGGAGAGAAGATAAATCCGGCTGATTAGTTAAAAACATTGTGCAATCACTGTTTATAGGAGTGTGGAAGGGAAACATGAATTAGTATGATAATTAAGTCATACTTGAAAAACTGAAACTAATTAATTATATCTTTATATATTTTTCTCCCCACATATTTCACTGCTGTTATTTTAATGCTCCATAAAGCACTTTGTTGTTTTTTAGCATATAGCCGGGCTGTTTATAAATCAAATTCATCAAGGTCAAACGTTAGACTGAACACTCCCCATATTTGCTTGTAGCATAAATGGATTTTTTGAGTTATTACAGAAGAAATGTATTTAAGAAGCAACACATCATTTTTCAAACACCTGATGCGGGAGGAGCAAAATTCCAGATATTTGAGTAGAAACCTGGAGTGTGACAGACATCATAAGGATTATACTCTCCAACAAAGTAGTCTTAACCCAATGGTGCCCACTTTTATTGCTTAAGTGACAAAATTAAGCAATATGTAATAAAGTGTGAAATGAGTGTTTCCCCTGAACATGTTGTTTTATTTAAATGCCTAACGAGGTGAAAGTATCCAGTATATCACACACACAACAGAAGCAGCTAACAGACATCAGACTTTCACCCAGGAAAACAAAAGTAAATAGTGTAATAAAAAAATCACTGAACTTCCGAGCCTCACGTTTTGTGCATCACGTTTTTACGTAACTATGTCACTTACGGTAGTCATGTTATCCTCTTAATAACTTAACTTCCGGCATTTGCATACATTTATTATAATGCCTTACAAGGAAGTTTTTTTGCCCTAAACCTAGATCAGTAGCCTAAATTCATTGAAATTGCAGCCTTTCTTTACAAGCACAAACCGTACGCATAAGCTTAATGACATGAGCACTATTTTGAGAACAATCTCCTTCAGCTCCGTACCGCAAACTGCAAAATGCGCATATGGGTCGTTTTGACAAACGCTCATATGGATCGATGAGGGTGGTATTGACAAGATTAAGATTAATTACTTCACACATGGGGGATATTCAACCTCTGCATTTAACCCATCCTTTCTTACACACTAGTGAACACACCATGCAAGGAGCAGTGAGCAGCACATTACTGCGCCTGGGGAGCTGTGTGGGGTTAGGTGCCTTGCTAAAGGGAACTTCGGTGCCTGTAACCTGTAAGTCATGGGAATCAAACCGGCAACCCTACTGTTAGAAGCCTGATTCCTAAACTCTAGGCCTCAGGCTGCCCAAACGACCTATTCTGTTGTTTAGCTTGGGGATCTTGTTGGATGTTACATTGTAGCAAACTTAAACATTTCAAGCCTCACTTATATAACTTTCAAAATGAACAGTTTTGTTTCATAAAAAGACCGGTCCCAAAGAGCTAGCTGTTAGCAAATGACGCGTGTACTCTAGTACAGTGCTAGGGAATGCAAATGTGTCATGGCAGGTGTTTTGCTGATGACCCAAGGAAGCAACTGAGTGTGAAGTTGTGGCGGTTCTCAAGAAATCTGTAAGCAGCGATACTCGAGGCCAAGCAGTTGCCCCATTTTGAACAGACACATTTTAAACGAGCACTGCATTAATACATATGAAACTAAATATGAAACCTAAACATTATCATTAGCATAGTCCGCCATTATCTTTCTGCTACAGGGGAAAAAATGCTCTGGTTTGTTTGTATTTCTATAAACCGATCACAGGCATCTTGGCCAGTGCTGACACCAGGATGCAGCAATGGTACCACTGCAAATCGATTGCAGGGACAGCTGAGGGGAGGAAGAATGCCATGTGATTTCGACCAATGGTATATAAAAACTATCATTAGCATATAAAGGTGGCATCCCATACAGAAAATAGTTCTCTGCACAAACCTGAAGAGGGTAGAACTTGTAAATCACACTGTCAAAAAATAACCCTGTGAACACTGACACCTTCCAAAGACAGTAGAACAAGAAATCCCTGGCAGACACTGTGGTTTGGAAAATACAACACTGTGTCTCAAATATTATAGTCAAATTTGGTGATAATAAAATTGCTCAGATGGTAGCGGATGGGATCCGTCTATAGCCAGTTTCATAATTTCTTTGTTAATGTCTGGTGTAAGTGGAAAGCAGTTTGAAAACTGATCCTCCTGAGTGCTCAGAGACTTCAGAGCTTCAGGAACCACCAGGTTGAGTGGAGCCAAAGTCAATTTAAAACATGTTGCTGCTATATTTATGACATTGGGACACAACAGCAAGGACTCTGATGTGATTAGGATCTACTGGGAGGAATCTGTGTGGTGCCTGTTGCCCATCTATTCCCAATTTGATTCCATTTAACACTCGGCTAAGGTAAGATCAGGTTACCGTCAATTTCTATTGTCAGCCTGTGCTGCGCTGCTTATCAAGCTATTTTCTACAGCCCAGTGGCTCCGCTAAAAAGATATTATCATTTGTTTCTTTTTACTCGGGGAAGGCTTAATGACACAGCCACGGTGGTGAAATGAAAGGAATACAAGTGACGAAAGACACCAAGGACATCAGACGGTGAAAATAAAGAAATGCGAGAGGAAAAAAAGAGGAAAAATAAGAGACTGTAATTGGTTTTCTAGAGAAGATTTTATCCTGTTAGATGTGGGCCATCCTGATATCTCTCTCACTCTCCCTCTCTCTCTCTCTCTGTCTTTCTCTCCCACAGTCTATCTCTTTGTCTTTGTATAAGTAAACAAGCATTACGAAACCCAAACAAAGCCGAGCTGATGAAACATGACTTGACAGCTGGAGCGCTCGTCTCCAAACAACTTCAAAACAAGCTCACTACCAAAACTCGCCTGATTTAGTTTCCAGCACTGAGAGGCATTAATACTTCCACTTAATAAGAAAACTAAGAGGAGCCAATGAGCAGAAGAAAGGCTTCAAAGCTCATTGTAATAAGTCAGAACAAGTTTTTCCAAAGGCATGTTGAAGAAATCATAATTATGCCTCTCGGGGATTGAACAAGTGCAGAATAGGTACAGCAGTTATCACATGAATAAAGAAATCTGGCAAATGCTACTCTGCACAGACTGGTATATTAAAGGAAGAGCTCTATATGTTATCCTTGAGGATTGAGACCACTCTCATGTTGATGGGTTCATTTCCTCCTCCAGACATGTTTCAAAATATGTAAAGACACTCTGCCATGAATAATGTTTTATTTTACATGGTTCACCACATAAAAAGGAAAGAAAGAACTTTGAAAAGGGGCTGGAAGTACATTTACTCTTCCTCCACCACAGAACTATTCTGGATCTGGCCTACAACTTGCTGACCACCACTGTTCGCATATCCAGTTGGCGGTGAAAGAGCCGTTTTCTACTTTATCTATTGAAGGAAAAAATCAACGAGTCTCCAAACTCAGATGAGGAGTCTGTTGTGCACCAAAATGGACAACTAGCAGGCATATTTAAATGATAAGTACAAATTACATTATCTGTTATCTTGTAGCTGTCAGTGGCTGACACAGTGTTAGTGGTTGTGAAACATACAATAATATCTGCTATGATGTCACAGTGTGTTTTCGCTCTCTGTGCTGGAGGTTTTCTTTTACAGCTTTTAATTGGCTTTTAAAAGTTGCAACCTTACATATCTAGCTTGCTCGTCATATTTTTGAATCTCAGATTTTAGGGAAAGTGCACAAACAGTTTCCTTTTCAGTAGAGGAATGTAATGTTCACTATAGAGAAAGTTACACATTTAGACATTCTGAAGGTGGAAGGGGACGTGGATGGGACCAACCAGGAGGACTTTAAACTGGGAGACCAATGCTCATGTCCCATTGTTGGAATGGCTGGATTGAATGTTTTTCTATTTCAATCTAACACTAGAGTTTACAACAGCAATCGTCATGTGTAACACTGAGAACAGTTTGCAGCGGTTGTAAAATGTTCACATTCAACATAGAGCTGGGCAATATATCGATATATAAAAGATATATCAATATATTTTTAAATGTGATATGGAATTAGACCATATCGCATATATCGATATAGTTCAAATTTGCACTGTGATCCTTGCTCCAGGAAAGCTGCTGACTTTATTTAAGATATTTTTTTATTTAAGTGTGCACTTTATGGAGCTTTGATTTTAAACATGTGACATGTCATATTTGGCTTTGACTTTGACTGAACATTTGCTCTCTTTGCAATTAAAATATCGGGATATATATCTTATATCAATATTCAGCCTAAATATATGGGGATACGACTTTTGGTCCATATCGCCCAGCCCTAATTCAATTTGTAGAAATGTAAACTGTGTAAAATGTAATGTGCTGCCCACTGCTCCTTGCATGGTGTGTTCACTTGTGTGTAAAAAAGGATGGGTTAAATGCAGAGGTTGAATCAAGTAATTCATCTTAATCTTATAATTCCAACATTTATATCACCAACTGGTTTGGGACATGAGAGTGGAATTGATCTTTTCATCTCTCAAAGAAAGAAAATAAGCATATTTTCCCAAAATATCCAAAACTGTTCCTTTAAATTAAAATACACCTGCATGTATGATGGTGGCCTGGTGGTATTTCTCAGTTGAGAGGAAAGTGATCTTTTTTTTCTTCAATGGGGATGACATCACCCATCATGGTGAGCTCTTTCTGGGACAGTTAATTAGTTACATCATCAAGAGGAAGTGAGCTCGGCCAGGGTTACTCAGAGAGAGCCCCGCAGGAGACTTATATACGTGTGTGCATGTGTGTGTGTGTGTGTGTGTGGGGTGATAGGGTGCCTAATGGATAAAACCTCAACACCTGCTCCCTCTCACTGTCCCAGCCTTACAGACGGCTGCTTGTTGTTGCCACGTTACGCGTCACTCCAGCATTTCTTTGAACAATATTCTCTTCAATTTCCAGTGACCATGAAACCTTTTCAGACAGTGTAAAGTTACTCACTAGAATAGAAGATCAAAATGCAACAGAGGCCAAAGATGACGTTTTTAGCCAAATCTCTACGAAGGCCATATATTCTTTCATTAGACTGAATGTGATCTTTTCAAGGGTAACACAGTTGTTTATTTCTAATAAAAGAGGAGGATTCATTCCAATTACTTTTGCCAGGGTATTATTGACATCGAGCCAGAAAGAACGAACTCTAATGCACCACTAGGTACAATACAAAATAAGAGCCTTCCTCGTTTCCAAATCTGAAACACATTCATGCAGCCTCTGTAGAGGTGAAATATGTGTTGCTCAACACAAGTCTGACCTAATTCTGATTCCCATCTCTCACAAGATTTACAAAGGCCAATTTTGTAAATTTTTGACTTACATTCATCAAAAAAGAACCCAATCCTGCAACAAATCAGTGAGCACATCCCTCATGAAGCAAACTAATGTTTTATTTACGAAGCATTGTTGCCAAATGTTTTGTAACTTGTCAAGTGTGGGTGACTTTTAGACTTCAGAGTGTGGCTACAGTCCTGAAATAAACTCTGTTATCACATTTATATTTTATCTGAATCATGCTTACATTTATATTTCATCTTATTATTAATATTCAAATACTTTTAGTTTATTGAAAGAAGCAGTGTCCATTTTATAAAGTCCTTCTGACATGTAGAAGACAGATGAGTGGAGCTGTTATTAGCAATGCCGATTATACACAGTAAAAGATTTACATGGGAGGAATACAACGATTCACAGGCCTGGAAAATCATTATAGGTGATTATTCACCATTAAAAAACATTTCCTGCTTTCATGATTACACATAAATGTCATGATGTGTCCCATCCAACCACATGCACACATAAAGCCACATGGCTCTAACTACACACTGTGTTAATATCCGCCTGTGGGGAAAATAAGTGCACACAGTATAAAGGTGTGATTTCTCTCCAACCAGTTACCTCCCCTCAACAGACATATAGAAAGGTCACTTATACTACCTTGGAAGTTCACATTTCTGCTCTTACACTGCAGGATCAATCAGTGAAAACACTTTCAAGAGTAAGAAAATGTTCTCATGTCTCAGAGTTGTACAATTTGGGTTGTCAAAAGTATCGAGACGTTGTATCCGGATACGATACTCATTTTCAAAAGTATCGAACTTACCTATTACTGATGTTATTGTGGCCGGTGGCCCACATTAACCCATTAAGGCCTAAAGCGCCTGGAAAAAATTCCTGGAAAACCTATGGGCGATTTTCCAAATGACCCCCCAAAACCTGAAGGTTTTCTGGAAATTGAACACCTACTAAATAATAGATTTTTCAGCCTCTGTAGCAGATAAAAATGAAATTCAAAAAGTATTTGAGAGCTTATACCCGTGGCTTTCATACGAAGTTGAGTTTATTTGTCCAAACCTTCAATACATTTTTTTAAAAAATCAACAAACTCAGCAAATGTTACATTTGACTGAATAAAAAATCCTATGCATAATACTAATACATGCCCATTAGCAAGATGCAAACATGATATGACCACTGGAAGAACAAGACATAGTTCTCATTAGCCTACTCTAATAAAAAAAAAATATCATAATAATAATAATAATAATAAATAATAATAATACATTTTATATATTGCACTTTTCAGGGTACTCAGCAACGCATAAAGTAATATAAGCCATAAACAGTCATGATTTCTTATATCATCATCACAATCAATTAGCCTATTATTATTATTATTAATATTAATATAGTATTAATAATACTATTATCTCCAGATGGCCACAAATCTGTCTGTTCTTTGGTGAAAATATGTCGTCTAAAAACATATTCCTCATCCATAAATCCCGGTCGATTGGTTCCGAGGGTTCAAAGTCCGGGTCAGCAATTAAATGATCGGCGCTGTTTTAATCAGATCTCTTCCGTCACTTACTGCTGAGCTCCTCCGCTATAGTCGTCTTCCGTCATGATTTCAAAGTTCTGGAAAAGTCCGATGTTGCATTGCGACACTCCCGCATGTATTCTGATCACGTTCTGATGCATTACATTGGCCAAGAGACCGAAAATAGGTGGAAAAAAATACAAATACTACAAAATGACATATCCGCTGTCCCGGCCTTAATGGTAGAGTGACGTAACAGCGCTCCCGGCTTTAATGGTAGAAATGCGGTAATGCTTTCCCGGCGTCAATGGGTTAATGTTGGCCGTGTTATTATTAGCCATTAGCCGCACCTAGCAATTAAAGGCTGACATCACGTTAATGATTACAAACAATGTAAATAAATAAATCAGGCACGTAGTATGCCCATATTACGTTAATTGACACAGTGTCAGTATACATAAGCATAGAGTTAATAAGGTTACGTAAATGTTGGTGACTGAATAGTGTTATTTTCTCTCTTGATGTCCCAGAATGAAGCAAAGAAAAGTCGACCTGCAACCAAACAGCAACACACACAGCCGACTCTACCGTCTGTGTTTGACCAACAATGAAAATATGTCTGTTAATTTTTACATGTTGCATTTTTCTTGTTAAAAAAAATATTTCTGTTAAATTTTGGGGTCTTTGTTTTTATCCTTGTGGTATTGAAAATGGTATCGAGTATCGAATATTTTCCTGAGTATCGGTATCGAGTATTTAGATTTTAGTATTGTGACAACCCTATGTATATAAGCAAATATTTTATCCCATAACAGCATTAATTATGTAGTTTTGCACATGTAATCAGCATAGACAGACTCACAGATGTCTGCACATACAAAAAACCTCCTTATTAGCACATTTAATCAATTGGTTACTCAACCAACCAATTATTCCCATCGTCATTCAGCCACTGTACGTCATTTTATTGTGAAAGGGATGTTCAAAGGGGAAGAGCGGGTGTCCCACGGGTTTTTTTCATGGTTTCATATTTACCCAAGGACAAACCGAAGGCCAACTGGAAACCAAAGAAAAGAAAAATGTTAATATGCTGCTGCTCTGGGCAGAGTCATGAGGCTTCTGTTCTGTTTCTGCTGCCAAAACTGACAACAGATTGTGAGGCAAATGTCACACTGTGTATTATTCAGTTTAATAGTTTTACTTAAAAGCTTTGAGATCAGCACTGGTCATTACGCTGACGTCTACAATAATGTCTAATTGAACAACTCTTTACATGTTTTACTTTCTTGTTACACTGGATCTAGTTTAAAACTTAAGTAAGTGCTATCTTTCATCACTTCTGTCCATTTTTGTGTGTTTGGGGGATTCAGCTCTATAGACGTCTGGCATGATAATTCAAGACCAGTTAAAGTAGTTCAAATATTTGAAGTGATTCCCAAAGATATTCTGGCCCAGATCTGCTTCTTTGATGTACACTTTGCTCTTTCCGTACAAAACCTACCCTGTCCGAATAATACTGACATCAGAAGGACGTGGTGAGGCAGAACAAAGCAGCGGGCATGGCAGTGAGTGACAGGACTTGGCACAGAGAGCTGGATCTTCTGCAGTGATCACACTCTTATCCCTTGTGCTTAGCATATTGGAAATGGGCACACTGCCCAGAACAAAATATTGGACAAATTATGCTTGTGTGTGTGTGTGTGTGTGTGTGTGTGTGTGTGTGTGTGTGTGTGTATGTGTGTGTGTGTGTGGTGTGTGTGTCAGAGAGAGAGAGAGAGAGAGAGAGAGAGAGAGAGAGGTGGACTCCATACTCCTACAACAGAGAGAGGTGAGACACTTTTGCGTGACTTGTGTTTGTGTGTGAGTGTATGAGCATATGGGTTAAGTGTAAGTATGCTCCACACACACCGATCGGGACGTCAGGATCATCTGTACTTGACATGAAAACGACTCATCTCAATGACACACATGCTCCCACAGTTACAGCTAAATAAAATAGAGTGGGTGCTGCCACAGATCATAGTCATTGTAGTTGGACACAAAGTGGGGACTCTAAAATGTAAAAATGTAAAACATACATAAAAACAGAATGCGAGAGTGTATGATTGCAAAAAATGAGGGTGAATAGATCTAAATAAAAAAAAAAATGATTAGCAAATTATCACACTTTATCTTCAATTTAGACAATGTCTGAACTTTTTCAGAATCACAGTTGTAGTTTTTACTTATGTGTTTCATAAAGCAAAATCTGGCTCTAGAGCAGCATTGTCAAATATTCTGTGATGATATAAATGTTTTGTATGAGTACAATAAATAAATAAGAGCCAGTAATGGGTATGTAAGCAATTGTTTATGACCTTATGATAGGGCTAGATTGTCACAGTAGAGTGGGTAACCGTTTGGTGCATGCAGAATACATGGCATGAAGATTTATGCCCGTAATATGGAACCAAAATGAAAAAATGCAAGGCCCGGAAGGACCAGAACTTGTAGCCATATGTCATTAGCAACATGTGTTAAGGTTAGCACAACAAGAGGGTTTTGGTACGATGCATGCGCGTGAGTGCGTGCATAGGCTGATAGATGGATATCAGAATTTTTAACTCCTGGGCATTGGCGTTGGCCCAAAACATCCAGTACTGTTTGGCTCTGACATGACAGGTTTGGCTGTTGTGTTTTGTTGCTTTTTGTTTGTTTTTTGAATGAAAAAGACATGATTGTATTCATTCATAAAATCCATTGAAATTTCATTGTTTACTCAGCTCTACTTTTGAAATGAAACAATAAAAAAAATCTGTATGAACAAAGATGCTATACATCAATCTTCCTCCCCCCCACTCGGTTTCTGGTGTGAAAGTGGATCCAGGCAGTAAAGGGATCCAGATATTGTAATAGCCACTTAAACTGGGTCTATTGTAGCCCACAGCTGCTGCCTGCCTCAGGTCTATGTATGCCCCCTCCCCTCCTCCTCCTCCTCCTCCTCCTCCTGGCCTCAGGCCCCTTTCAGCCCGTCCTGCTGCTGGTGGTTGGTCTTCCTCCCTGAGGGCACACAGGGCTGTTAGGCCACCATTAGTCCTGCTAATGGGTCTGACAACTGCGCCACATCCTCAGCATTTAGACCTTCTCTGTCTGAGATATAGATATCGACCACTCCAATGGAAATGGAGAGTATGGGCAGGGGGTGGGAGTCGATTTGATATGTACATATAGGCATGAATGTTATGCACAAACACACACACACACACACACACACACACACACAGAAATGCACACAGAAGCTTTGTGTAGCCACTGAATGGATGGACACAAACATTAACATGCACTCCGACTAATATCAAAAGTTTGACTCACCAGTAATCTTCTTGTAAGTGAATGTGTGTTTTAAGTGTGTCTGGATACAAAGTCCATCTTGACTGTGTGTGTGTGTGTGTGTGTGTGTTTCCATCTTGCTGTGTGTACATTACATTTAAACCTTTATGTTCTCATCAAACTGTCTCCTGTCCCCCTGCCAGGCTGCCCCTGCTCTCATTTCCCACTGACGGTGTTTATATCCATGTTTAAGTTTCAGCTGCAATTAACTTTTTAGAGAAAATATAAAAAGGACCACTAAGCAAAGAATGTCTTCTAATTTGTACACTGAACTCTGCCAAATACGACTAATCCTGAGCTGTTTTTCCCCCGTTTCTTCATTTTAAGTTTGCAAAGTCCCATAAAATCCACAGCATGCAAAACCTTTATGAGCTACAGTATCATGTGTGTACCAGTGCCTGATATGAGCGATAACCTGTACACAGGACCTCTCATTAAAAGCTTACTTGAAAGTCAAGTTAAAACTATTAGATCTAACAGTATTTTAAACAAGCATAAAGGCATATTCCACTTCAAGCTTCTCAAATGTGAAGCCTTGTGTCTTTTCTTTGTTGGCCAGACAAAATTAGATATTTGAAGTCATCATTTTGGGCTCTCAGATCTTGCAAAGACCATGTTTATGTATTCGTTTGTTTTTTTTACAGGTAACAGAATAGTGACTAATCAATAAATTAAGTACTGTACATACTGACAGATTACTGATTTACATAATTAATTAGCAACAATAATGGTATTTTATTAAAATGTTAAAGTTGTTAAAGTCATTTGTAGAAGTAAAAAAAATCCTAAAATGTACTCCAAATCCATGATTCATCCTTGACTGCAAACTGAATACCAATGGGCTATAAGCAGGTGGTTATAGACAAAACAAGCTGTTTGAATATGTCAGTTTGGTTTTTTAGGGAGTCTTGATGGACGTTTTGTTCTCTTTTATCTGTCTACTGTATCTCTCCGTGCACTTTAACAGCGACGATCATCAAAAGCCGCAGTGTAAATGTCACCAAGATACAGCTGAGTGGAAATCTTCAACAAACAGTTAAATAAGAACATTTCAACAAAGGTAGAGTTGGTGCAGATAGTCTTGTATTCCTTCAAATTATTTATCATGAAATATTTTCTTCAGTGGGCCTAACAACAGGAGCCCAGCACCTGTAGGAGTGGAGGCTCTGAGCCTGGCAGCGTTACTGCTGCGTTCTACCAACAACATGAACAACATTTATGCAGGAAATCTTCCAATGTCGCTTGTCTATATTTTATAAATGATGAGTAATCATCTGGAGCATAATATCTTGGCACAATGTGCAGCAAAGTACTTTACAGTAAATTAATTCACCAGGAAGCAGAGAAGGACTGGCAGACAATGGCCCTGCATAGTAAGCTTTGCCTGCCTCACTTGATTAATTTCACACAAGCGCCCACCACACAGGAAAGCCTCGGAGGAAGCTTTTACCAGTGCCTTCCAGTGTCTGTCATAATGTACGAGATATGGGCTAAGAGACGATTCTACATCATGCAAATGTAACTGAATAATGTACCCCACCTACTTAGTCTTTTTAAGGAGCCCACAACCGACACATGACTGCTTATTTCAGACTTATATGCATATTACTGTGAGTCTAAAACTGTCAGAAAACAGCCTTTCAAACAATTTGTTTAAAAAATGTACGTCCATGCAAGTTTATTTTAATCTTGGTGCCTAATGGGGCAGTTTGTAACATGTTTAGGAGATGAGCCCATATAAACGCCACACTCTCGTCACATTCATGACCTGGGAAATGGAAACAATCTCAAAGCCTCGAGTTCATGATTGTGACATATGTTTATGTTTTCAGAAAATGCTCATTAGCTTTTTATTCAATTTATTCATTTTTAAATGTTTTTTAGCTATTCCTATTCCCGTGCACAGCATACAACCTCAAAATATTGTTCTAATTGTTATTGTTTATTGTATTTATTTATTTTTTGCACTACCGCAGACCTGAAGCTTGTTATCATAGTTGCAGTGTCTTTTTGCACAACTGTTTTTTATTATAAATATTTAACCTGTAGTTCTGTTCATTTTTACATGTTGCATTTTTCTTGTTAATAAAAATATTTCTGTTAAATTTTGGGGTCTTTTTTTTTATCCTTGTGGTATGGAAAAATGGTATCGGTATCAAGTTGAAAATTTTAGTATCGTGACAACCCTACACACTAATATTCAAAATGTGGCTGTTTTGTGCAACCTAGTAAACAAACTACCTCCACACCTGCAATTGTATTTTACAGCCTCACTACTTTTAGAAACTGATGAGTAAGGGCCTATACCTACTGTGGTTGGTGACCTCTTTGGAAGCATACATAGATTAAGATGTATTTAAAGGAATATACACATTAATTCAAAGTACAATTAATAACATCCGGGTCTTTTTGTGGCTAATAACCACCACATATCACTGAAATTCCGTTAAAAACGACGTGGCAGTGTTGGTATTGCTGAAACATTTCTCAAGACTGAAATATAGCCTAGCTGAAGAATTCTCCTCATGAGATAACAAAATGGTTAAAAAAGTTCTCACCTGCAGCCTCCGTCTTCGGATGATCCCAGAGTCATCCATGGCGTGTGTCGGGGGTTCACACCTGTCGGAGTGTCTCGTGGGCTCCTGTGGTTTCCAGGTGACAGGGTGCGGGAAGAAGCCCGACTCTCGCGTGGCTTTCAACGAGAGTCAATTTACTACTAAACCGAAATGCTTGGCGGACTGTCGGCTGCTTTTAACATCCTTCCCCGACGAGAAGCAGGTGATATCGAATTCAGTCAGGACTGTTTGCTGCTCTTTTGTCCAATAATAGCATACAAGAAATCTTAAAACCATACAAAAAACCTACACTAGCCAATCTGATCAAAGTATATAAAAGTGCCGCTGCTGTCCCTCGCTGGCAGAGACTGACGGAGACTACTGACTAGGCTGCTGTGTGGTGGGAACTGCTGAATAAGCGAGAGGCTGCACGGAGCGATCAGTGTGCAGTGCATGAGCTGAAGTCCAGCTGAGAGACTGAGAAGAAACCCGAGCAGCCCAGACTGTCAGACCGAAGCCAATCACACTGCAGATTAGATAAACCAAACAAGTTCACACACATCTTTCACCCCCGGAGACATCCAGTGGGAATCTCAGTTCAAAAACAAACACAATCTTTTAAAACTACAAGCAGCTCATTGCGCCAGTAACAGACATAATCAACCCAACTGCTGTCATCCTGTAAAAAATGCTTCTATCACAACGATCCTCCGTCGGTGCAGAAATCCGTTACATGTTAGAGTCCACAGGCAGCATTCAAACACAGTCTGTGTGCCGAGCAGGCACCAGTGCGTGCATGTACGCGGAGTTCATTGCGTGCATATTGCACATTATTGCACAACTACGAATCTCGATTATCTGACACATCCACACGCTGTCAGAGCGTCTGTGCATTAGAAAAAGGCGACATCAATGAAAATCTGTGGCGACTCTATACGTCCCTCTGGTGAAATACACACATACGTACACACGCACATCGACAGTGAAAGCAGGTTAATCACTTCACGTTTTCGTCCTCCGGTAGTCAGATTTGTCTGTTTTCCCGTGATCTCACAGATACACGATGTGTTCACTCTGTTCTTCTCTGGTGTAACATTGATTTCTCGCGAAAAACGATCTGTGGTCGCTACACAAGCATCGCTCCATCCTCGGCTCCTACCACCCACTTCCTACTACCAAATGACGTTTAACCCTTCAGCGACCAGAGGCTTGAATCGCTATGGAGAATTTTTTTTTAATATATTAAGTTTTCAAGACATTTCCTCAATCATCTTTACTCGCATTCCAGGTGTATTAGTAAAAAAAAACCTTGCAAAACTATTCAATATTTCAAGGGTATTTCAGGTGAGTCTTGGAAATAATAAAATATTTAAAGCTATGGCTTTGAGTGGTATGATGTAGGTAAACAATTATTTGATTATACCTAGATGGACAGTACAAAAAAGCAACTATATTGGTAAAAGTTTAATCACTTTTTCAAGCATTTTTTTTAACATATATGTAGTGTAGACTCAATACATAAAATACTACGGGGGGAAGGACAGCAATGGCAAAAAAAAAGAGCAGAGATTCCTTGCTTGGACCAGCAACGATGTGTTTCGGAAAGTAGAAAGTATAAGCTGGTCAAGGCTGCAGAAAACATATATTGGGAGTCGTTTCAAATCCAATATGGAAACATATTACAGAGGTACCAGGAGAATTATCCATCACCAGAGGAAGCTGTGGCAATAGAAAAGGAGCATCCACACAAGAAATATATAATCACATAGGCTATGCAGACCAAACTAACTGATAGTGACAGTGACTGATAAGACCCATGGGTTTCTGCATTATTATTTCCAAAAGTCTCAGTTTCCGCCCAACCAGACTAAACCGTAGTTTTATTTTTCAGGTTTAGTTGGAAGCGGACAGTGTGGAGGCACTGGTGGAGAGGAGGATGAGGGACAAAATGAATCTTGGATAACTCTTCTCATCGTCTTTACAAGGACCTGCGGCAGATTGGCAGCTTGTTGCAGAGAGAAGGATGAAGGACAAGATCAAAGCCTGTTCCTCCTCTGAGTCGAGGATCTGAAGATAGAGGATGTTGTTTGCTATACAGATAGTCACCCTTGAGGCAAAACTTTGATTTGTGATATAGGATTATATATATATATACAGTTGGTGTTACTTGACCTTGTTAAGCTTTCTCGTTCTTCTGGGCAGCTGTGGCTCAGTTGGTAGAGTGGACGCATACTGATTGGAAGGTTGGTGGTTCAATCCCTGACCATGGCAGCCTACATGTTGAAGTACATACTGAACCCCAAATTGCTCCCGATGTTGCGTTCATTGGTGTGTGAATGAATTCCCAATGGTGGCACCAGTGTGCCCTGGTAGCGTCAGCCACCAGTATGAATGTGTGTGTGAATGAGCGTAGTATAAAGCGCTTTGAATAAAAGTGCTATATAAGTGCACTCCATTTACCATTCTGCTGCATGTCTGTTAGTGTGTAAGTAAATTGGGAGAATCAGATAAACCAGAATCAGATTCCTTGTATGCGTTCACATGTTCAGAGTTTTTGAAGCTGAGGTTGTATCAATACCATGAAATTGATTTAAGAAAATGCCTTAAAGCATACCATAGAGGATTTTATCCATATGGCCCTCTTCTATCTGAAACAGACAAAGTGCATCAACAAACAGCAGGTTGAAATTCACACTCAGTACTCTCAGTAGGGTTGACAAATCCTGCTAACTTGCCACCCAATGTTTGCATAGGGAGTTATTTAGTTACTTCAAAGTTAAAGTGCTTTGTCGGGATGTGTTTACTCCCATACACTATGTGTGTCTACATTAACAATCAACACAGCCTGTTGTCATGCTTTTGTTGCTATTCCACTGAAAAATGGCATTGAGAATTATGCATTATTCAACATTCACACCTGTCACACACGGGATTCACTGCCACATAACATTTCACAGCTCTTCGCCCTTTAGTTATTTGCATCCCTGATCCAAATGTTAATGAATGAACGCTGGCATGGAAACAAATTCTAACCACGGTGATTCTAAAGAGAAAGATCTGGAGTGCTGTTGACATATTAACTGAAACTGCCTGCAGGACTTATATTCAGTCAAACTGAGTCTTTACATGTAGATGTCAATAGAGCTGGCCAATCTGGCCAAAATCTATTTCCCTATATAGGCCATTTCATATTTCAATTACAATGTGTATAACGATAAAGCATGACATTCAATAAATAAATTGTCTTTAATAAAATAACCATATGAAGCCTATTTTTGTATAATCCGTGTTAGCAAAACAACACTTTTATGGTTCACGGCTTCAGAACGTAAAGGGTCTCCCCTGGTACAACTTAAGGTACATTTGTTTGGACAAATATAATGATAACAACATATCATTACATTTGTCCAAACAAATGTACCTTTAGTTGTACCAGGCATTAAAATGAACAAAAAACTGAAGAAAACAAGGGTGGTCTAATAATTTTTTCCATGACTGTATAGGCCAACCCTAATGGTCAATAAATGAATCCATTCCCTGATTTTACTCATGTAAAGTAGTAATCTCTGACTATACTGATACTGAAACAGGTCAAAGACCATCACAGTGTTCACACAATGTTGTTGGTTTTTCAGGATGATGTTTCACTGTTAAACATTCTCACAAGAAAGAATGCCTGAAAAAAGGTGGCTGGTCAAAGGTGGCTGATGGGACGGATCAATGTGGAGAGAGAAAAACACACAAGAGGCCAAGCAGCTGGTCCGGCTCCAGATTCAGGAGACAAGAGGGAGACTTAGTGGCTTTTAGCATCGTGGCCTTAATGTTCCCCGTCTCTCTGAGCAGACGGAGCTGGCAGGCTTTAGTCCCCCTCACCCTGAGATTTACTGCTGACAGATCACTCTGGGTTCAACCTCAACACCCCACTGCCTCCTCCACCATCACCACTCTGAGATTCTCATTCTCAGCCACACATACAAGGACAACTCTCTCTTCTAATGGTGTGAGAGCAGCATATGTTTGGTTAAAAGAGAAGGCTCTGGTGAATATTTGTCAATTAATCTCCAGATTATTTTGCATTGAATAATCTGTTAATCTCATAATTGAAGGAATGTTAACAAAATGTGAGTACATTTCTTTCACAAAGAGGAGGTCTTCATATTACTTGTTTTGTCAATTCAACAGTCCAAACCCCCAAAATGTAAAATTTTTTATCACATATGTCCCAAAAAACAGTTTATACTATTTGATTCCAGCAGCAGCAAGTGTTATAGTGTGGCCACGGTACCAAATATGAAATTAGACTGCCACCACAGTGCCACCTAGGGTCCGATCAATAAAACCTTAAAGGGTTATCCTTAGGAGGGCATTGACAATAATTGTACCAAGTTTTGTATAATAATGCACAAACTATCCCTTTAATCCTCATACAGTTCCTGAAGGAGGACTTTTAACTGATATGTATAAGTTAGAAGAGGCAGGTAGCAATGGTGGAAAGTAACTATGTACATATACTCAAGTACTGGACTTAAAGTAAAATTTTGAGGTACTTTTATGTACATTTTATGTAACTTTATACTTCTACTCCACTACATTTTGAGACATATATTGTACTTTTTATTCCTCTACAGTTAATTTTCAGGTCAAGATTTAAAATCATTAAATGTATCAAAACATGATACATTTAAAATGACTACCAATTTTTATAAATTAAACCACTTAAAAGTTTATAAGGTAGTTAAAATGTCGGAGTAGAGTCATTTCACAGTGTGGTATTAGTACTTTTACTGAAGTAAAGGATCTGAATACTTATTTTTTATTTATTTCTTTTTTTTAATTTTTAATTTTAATTTTTTTTTATTTATTTAAATTTTTTTTATTTATTAATTTTTTTCTGCGCATCTGCACATGCGCGGCCGTTTTCGCTTTTGCGCATGCGCGGCCTTTCTGGACAATGCGCAGAAACTGCGCGTGCGCAGAAACCCGCGCAGAAGCGGAAAACCCCGCACATGCGCAGAAGCGAAAAAGCCGCGCATGCGCAGAAGCGCAGCGGGGCCGCGCATGCGCAGAAGCCGGAAAAAATAATAATAATAAAAAAAATTATAATAAAATAAATATTGTGTAAAAAACTTTTTCATAATGGCACATATCAGACAAATACACCGATACCGATACTGGCCAATAATATCTGTCAAGCTCTAGCAATTACTACTCGTTTCAGCTGTATGGCTCAACAAAGCAAAGGGCACAGTGAAGCTTTTGTACCAATATTAGGCTGTTTACGGGTTTTATGGTGTCTGGAATAAAAGCAAACCTATTAGCACCAATCTTGAAAACATTCCAGATGGCATATCTTTAAAAAGTCATGATGAGCATGTGGGGGCATTGATAATCCCATATGCACTTCGAGGCATGTGTGAGAACCGTGTTTTTCCAATAATTATACAACGGAGATTAACAACCCTCTGAATCATTTCCCGTCCTTTTGACAAAAGGGGAGCAGGGATTACTTTGTAGACAAAACAGATGATGCTGAGTGTGTTTCTCCAGTGGCATCTGTATCCTCATGATATCTCAATCATTAAAATTTTGCAGGTCTAGACAGTTTCCTCACATGAATGAATACTACAGCAATTTAGTATTGCAATTCTATTAAGGTGGGGAACTCACAAGAGACGTCTTAAAAACAATGATTAAAATGGAAGCATCAGCAGCCATGATACCCTAACTTTTAGTGTGATTTAATCTCCAAAAACATTAGATCCTACATTTCCCATGATGCCACTCAAGTGTCTAAAGTGGGTCTCCTAAGTGTTCACTTCTTTCAAAGCTCCCTCCAGAGTCAGAGAAAGAATATTAAACTCTTTTCACAGGCTGAGTAGTGCTCCTCGAGACGGATTAACTGAAATTTATGTGAAGTATTGGCGAAGTGTCCCACACTTATGCTACGAATAATTGTTGTAGGACCCCAATTTATTCCCAATTTGGATACATTTAAATCGCAGTTGCAATAAAGTTTCCGGATTTCATTTATACCCACAGCAATTATTGTATATTTTTACCAGTTGTTCATATTAACTTTGATTGTATGTTTTGATGTTTTTTCTGTTGAAAAAGAAGGGGTATATTTCAAGCATATTTCTAACCCTAAAAACATAACTTTTTACGAACTCTGTAATTTATAGCACTAAAATAGGAAGTTTCAGTGTTTTATAGCTGCTTACAAAGCTTTCCACTGTGCATAGAGTATTATGCGCTGTGAAACTTGTCTGCAAGATAAGATAGTAAAATGTATTTTAACCATAAATCCAATCATGTTTGGCCTTTTCAAAGCTCAAATGGATCTAATATTAAATAAGGTATTAGATTAGACTGGGACCCAGTTTATTAAATGTGCATTGGTGTCAGAAGGTGAAAAATTATGTTTCTGGAGAGTGACCCAGTTACCAGCTTGTCTGACTCCTTCTGAGCACATTTAGCCTATGCAGCTTTTCTTATTAATATTAAATAATTAATGACGGCACATGAATTTTACATCTTTTTTGTTCATTAGGTGCTGTGAGATTTGGGGAGGAGGGGCAGGAGGCAGCAGCAGCAGCGTAGAAACCTTACAAGGCAGAGTTTTAACAGACAAAGACTTTTTCACACTGCTCCATGCCAAAAACCTCTCAAAAATGATGTCACCCTAGGATGGCCCGAGGGGAGGTCACATGGGGTCAGCTCTCTGCAGCCAAAAAGCTTGGCAGGGCTGGTATTTGGGATATGCCTGCCGCTTGTGCGATCCAATTTCCCGTCCTGGTAAGCCTGTCTCACAAGAGCCACGTCAGCTCGTATCTCTTCATAGGCTGCGAGTGCCTCCCTGCATTCATATCTGCTCTGTGTGTGTGTGTGTGTGTGTGTGTGTGTGTGTGTTTGTGTGCCCGTATGTGTGTGTGTGTGTGTAGGAAGATAAAAAGAGTCAGCATTCATGTAGGCATTATTTTAAGTGAAACTTTTCCCCTGATGATAAATCATACCAACCACTGTGAATGCAAGTGCTTTTAGGACATACAAGGAGTATACATGGAAAAATTCAATACGAACCACACTGATGGCTCAGTAAAAATACAACCTTCATGAAATGTATCAAATTATTTTTGTCGGAGCATCGTTGATTTATAGCTTGTGGTATTTTGTATTGGGTTGTGTTGTCCATATCAATATACCAAATCACAGGATGAGCAATATATGTCTTTAAAATCTGAATTATGTACAGGTGCATCTTAATCAATTAGAATATCATGGAAAAGTACATTTCCAGTCGTTCAAGTCAAATAGCCCTAACCAAGTGTTGAGTGCATAAAGAACATACTTTTCAGAGGCCAACATTTCCATATTGAACGTACTTTTTAAAATTGGTCTTTTGTAATATTCAAATTTTTTAGACACAGAATTTTAGGTTTTCATTAAATGTAAGCCAAATACATTAAGGCATGAAATGTTTCATTCTGTGTGTAATGGGTCTATATACTGTGTTATTTCAACTTCTTGAATTGAATTACTGAAATAAATAAACTTTTCTATGATATTCTAATTTATTGAGATGCACCTGTATTGTGTTAGCGCAGATGAATCATTTTCTATGGGCTTTAAAAAAAAATCTTTTAGTCCACAACCTCACAAAACAAAAATATGCAGTGATCATTTTTATATATTTTTCAATGAAAACAAGAATAAGAAGCAGAAATGGTCATTGAACATTGTGAATCATCTCACATTTGCAATGAAGATATTTCTATGAATATTGAGCTCTAGTTGCAACTACAATTAATTTCTCTGTGGTGGTTTTCAGGCTGATTGTTTTCTCAAATAATCAATATTTTAGTCTATCAAAAGTCACAAACATAAGAGAATCACAATTCCAGAGTCGAGTTAGGCGTCTTCAAAGGGTTTCAATGTCGGATTAGCAGTCTAAAACCCAAATATATCCAATTTACTATAAATAGACTATTTATTAACATTTGATACACTGGAAGCGATAAATTGGCCATTTTAAATTACTTAAATTATTTATCAGTCATCAAAATTATTGCAAATACATTTTCTGGGGCCTGACTTTCATCATGCCTCATCATGCCTGACTGTATGGGGGAAACTGAGCTCCAGATTAAACGAGGCCAAGTTGTACTGTATTAAAATCTAAGTCTATGATTAAAATAAAAAAGTCTCATGTCAGCAAAGTAGCTTTACTAGCATCAAAGTACCCCCTCACCACTTTCAGAAGCAGTGCAGTAATCGATTAAGCGACTAATTGTTTCAGCTCTACATCATATAACGTGTTGATGGCATAAACAGTCAATCCGGCCTAATGTAAGAGCAGGGACAGAACTACATAGACGCATTACAATATAATTCACTCCAGACGCCCTTGAGGCTGAAGGCTGCGTCTGCTAATTTAGATGTACCTCATTTATTATGACTGTGTGCCCACGGTGCATTTTAAAATCAACCCCCCAATAATGAGTCAGTCTAATTCAGCATCACACGGGATAAATGCTCACAAAATGATAATGTGAAGTTATTTAGTGCACACCAGCTTCCTGATTTAGTCCTTTGATTGAAACTCCTTCAAACTGAGTGCTGGTGATTTGTCATTTTTTGAAGCTCTCTTTGTCTCTGTTGCTGTAAAAATTCACAAACAGGTAAGTGCTTAACACCACTTCTCTTCGATAGCTGACTACCAGCTGCTAATTGGCATTCAACCCAACATGACCTGACTTAGTAGCGGTGTTTGTAATTGTGTTAAGAGCAATGGCGTTCACATTGTTTAGCATCTGTACGTTTTAATTACCAACTTGTTGTGCACGTTCATGTTGTGCATGAATTTTGTGTTGTGATCGAACAGCATTACATTCAGTCCACAAACTCGGTAGCCATGATTCACACTCCATAAACCCCTTGACTTGCTGAAGAAGGTAAAGCATGTGTGAAATTAATATTAATGACGACTGAGTGCCAGTGAGTGCATGCACAATACCAAAGCCCTGAAATCACAACCTTGCTATGAAATGTCTTCAGTAAAAAGGGTCTATATTCTATCATAACCACTACAAAGTATTGTTTTTCTACCATCTTAAGTATAGCATTTAGGCAATCATATATGAGGTAACAATTCCCTTACTTGTAAAGCAACAATTTGCAACAGCACCTTATCTTTTATCCCCAAACTCTCCCTTTTTCCCTCCAATATCTCCCCCTATTGTCTTCCTTATTTATCAATTCACCCTCTTTATTACCTCTCTTTATCCTGCAAATCTCCTTCCCTAAAACACCTCTATTCTCATCCTCTCAGCTCCCACCTTCTCCTCATTTTCTAGCCCTGTCAGTGTAGAAGTGGGTCACAGACTACAGCTGTGCTAAAAGCCTAGTCTGGGAAGACGAGCTTCTCTAAATAAAACACCATGCGTTCAGAGGTCTCTGGGGTGCCTCATCATACATACATAAAGCTAATAAAGATGGAGGGAAGAGGGGAAGGAGTTCAAGAAGCAGAGATAATGTATATGCAGCTTGATTGGTTAAGTGGATTTCTGGCCTTGTTGTCTTGTAAAGATAGAAAGCCATTTCCGCCTGCATGTATTAAATATATATATATATACACTTTTTACATCAAAGCTTTAAATCACGAATGTTTGGATGGAAGTACTCAAGAGTTTGGCACATTAGTCAATATGACGTTTTTCATGTGAACTGACTAGATGGTTAATGTTTAAAGAAACATAACAACATAAAGCATTTTGATTGATCTGTTACCAAGCTAATATTAACTGGCATCATGTATCTACTTCTCAAATTCCCTTCTTGGAGCACTCTTTTTTTGTAATCTTGTTTTCATACAGCTGTATTTTGATTGTTGATTTGTCATTATTTTAGTGCTAACCAGGCTAGCCATTGTATTACCTCTGTGAGGCTAATGAATTGACATTGCTATGTAGGGATTAGGGGATCTAATAGGAGAAATGGAAAATAATATAATTCATTATGTTTTCACACAATATCCAGGATATGGTTGCTGTCATCTTGCACTGGTAGAGTTATTTGGAGCCAGAGTCCACACAGCAGTGATTGAGTGATGGAGCCATGACATCATCTTATGACATACAGTCATGGATAAAATAATTACACCATCCTTGTTTTCTTCATTATATTGTTCATTTTAATGTCTGGTACAACTAAAGGTACATTTGTTTGGACAAATATAATGATAACAATAAAAATAGCTCATAAGAGTTTAATTTAAGAGCTGATATCTAGCCATTTTCCATGGTTTTCTTGATAATAACCAAAATCATTAGCAAGAAAACCATGGAAAATGACTAGATATCAGCTATAATTACACTCTTTTGAGGTATTTTGTTATTATCATTTTATTTTTCCAAACAAATGTACCTTTAGTTATACCAGGCATTAAAATGAACAATAAAATGAAGGAAACAAGGGTGGTGTAATCATTTTTTCCATGACTGTAAATGACATGACATGAAAACCAAAAAAGTCATCACTTGAACAAATGTTGAAAACCATCTTTGAAAGAAAAAAAACAAATTATTTGACGTGTATTTTAAATTCTTAAATATGGCCAAAGTCCCATCTGCTGACAAAATATACAGTTTTACATTATGTGAGGCTGTTATTATATCTGTATAAAAAAAACAAAAAAGTTTAAGCAGATAGTTAATAAACAACACCCAAAAGCTTAAAGACAAAATTTGAAATATAATCTACTGGAGACCAACTACAACCATAATTAGATCTGGGTAAAAGTCATTCAGTTATTTGTTGATGCTCTCTGTATTGATTTTGCTTTCATTCCACTAAGGTGGTGCCCAAAATGACTTTGGGGCTGCAGCTGAGCCTTATTATGGTAGGTAGGGACAACCCTGCAAACTGTTACTTCACCACTAGATGCCACTCAGTTACTGCACACAGCCCCTTTAGGTTAACAATGTATTTTTTTCTTTTTACTTTTAATCATGTGTAAACTGCATGTTTTCTAGATTGATCATTGTGTTGTATTTCATTCACTGGTGATATTTTCTGGCATTAGGGATACTGAGACTAATTTAATAGTCCATCATTTTGCAAATGTACCAGCAGGTTGACACTTGAAGAAGAATTACTGTATTAATCCCCAGGTAGAAATTCAGAGTAAAATGTCTTGACAGCTGCTGGATGGATTACCTGCAATTTGGTACACACATTTGTGACGTTTTTGAACTTTGGTTGATCCCCTAACTCATTTATCTAGCACCATCATGAGGTCAAAAATGTAATTTGTCCAATAACTTGTAGTGATTCAACATTATTGTTGTCTTTCTAATGAACATTACAGCCGCACAGAGCCGCTGGTTTGTCTCCGGACTCTCAGTCTTGTAAGAGTACTTTTGGTTTATCTTTTGTTTATTGTGCAGTTTCTGATGAGTAATCACTACTGTTGAATTTGTTTTCCAATTGTTTTCAACACTGTCTCTACACAACCTGCACAAATAGTGAGGGCAGAAGACTGAATGTAAAAAATATCATGAAAAAAGTCGAGCCACTATCTGTCTACGTGTATTTTTAACCCTTATGCTCTCCTCAAATTTATTACCCTCCCGTGAACTTCATAGCCAAAAATGTCCATGCACACAAAAACTGCTAAATCACCATACATCAATATTTTTTCTGTTTTTTTATAAATCTCTTAAACAACTTCAGACTTGTTAAAAACTACCAAACATTAAATTAGTTTCAGACATTTAACTCTTTATATGCAGGTTTATATATTTTAATTCATAATTTCTTCCAAAAACCCCCACAAAAAAATAATTATTTTCCATATAATTAATAGTAGGGAGCTGGGGCTTTGGTGGTGATTAGAGTCTTGGATATGTCAAAGATAAGCAACAAAATTGATTTGATTGCATTAGCATTTTTTATGTAATTCCAGATACTCCCTCTGGTGTACTTACCTCACCCATACTATATACTAAAATAAAAACAGAATAAATTTAAGCTTTGTATGATTTTACTGTCTCTTTTTGAAACAGTGCATAAAGAGAGACAAATGCAAAACCTGGAGAACTATATTGCATTTTAAAAAATCAATCCCAAAAGTCTTCCATTCTACTAACCTTTTTATATAGCTAAAGAATGGAGCAGTTGTCATTTTGAGGCAATAGGGACACCATGTGGAAATGATCTGCTATTCCAACTAAAATTATCCACCATATGTTGAACGGGCTAAGAGAAAAATGTCAGGGCACCTGAGGGAGTTCGACAGAGATAATTGAATCTGACGGCCAGGCACAACAAAGTCTGTGGAGACCAAGGAAACATTGCTGATCCACAGATAAGTAGAAGCTTTAGGTCGGACTGCTCCATTTGGACCAGCCGCCGAGGGGAATATACATATAACACATGAAGACATAATAATTATAAAAGTGATGACTTCTGAGGAAACTGATCCCTGAATCTGTATCCAGGACACTTTCATGTTCACAGAATCAATGACAGAACCAGCAGGAAATGGCAAGCAGAAATTTCTGCAGTTTATTCAAGAAATCCTCAAAGGTCACTTGAGTATATGCTGACATTTACAAAATACATTTTGCTGTTTAATGAGACACTGCAAATGGTCTTAGAATTTCTACAAAATGGAGCATAATTAGTGGAATTATCTTGACTTTTTAACTACAAGTTAATCTTCTAATTAAGTGCTTTGTAAGGCCAAACAACAACAAACTCCAAGTGCAGCTAATATGGAAGTGCATTGAATTTTCATTCTCTCTAATGGCCTGCAGGGGGCACTGGTTGCAAAAAATAACTGATAAAGTTATTCGTAGTAGATCGTAGTTCTCTCTTGATTTATTACTTCAGTAAACATTTTTTTGGAATTAGTTCATGGTCTCAATTGCTAGTTTCATTAAAGTCTTCTTAGATACAACATGTTTATTTTGCAAATTATGACCCCTCTTAGAGTAAAATAAATGATAAAGACAGGTATACATTAGGGTGTATACAACTGTGATTGACCAGTCGCTTCCTGCCTGGTGTCCTCAAGGTTCTCAGTCAGATCCACCCTTTGCTCTTCCACAGCTCCACCCTCTTGTCTAAATAGGGTTACTATCAGATGGCAACACCCAAACTGCCAATCTGGGGGCTAAAAAATGGTAATTGTTATGATAGGACTTTGTTGGGTAATTATTTTTAGATGAAAGCAGTTGTGTTAGGGAGGTAGTGGGAGGTTGTGGCCTCTGACGCATTAGCCTCTATGACAGAACGCAGCTGTCTCGCACACCACCACAAACTGCAAACATACCCTTCAAAACTGAACAACTTCGACCGAAGCTTGTTAGCATTAGCTTATTATTATTTATCACAAGCCAGGTTAGTATAGCAGGTCAGCACAGCCCAGTAGTCCAAAAAACGATGAGTGACATCACAGTTCACTTTTTCCACCTCTTTTTGTCTATATGTACTGCAATATCACAAATATAATCTAAGTATTTTGTATCTATTTTAGACATAAGTAGATGGTCCCATGCAAAGATATTTCATTTTGAATGGAAACTTTTAAATGGCACTGCAAAATCCATGGTGTTATCCGTTATTGCCCATCATTTTTTGCTCTTCAAAATTAAGTATTATTTCATATATATATAGATAACTAACTGTAGTAAACAACTATTCCTAGAAGAACCTGTTGTCAGTCTGGAAGCTGATATATTTGCCCTTTTGTTTGCCTAATGAATTCAATAAGAGACTGTGACCAGTGTGGATTTGGACATAAGTAAGGTAGGACAGATATGACTCAAAGGTTACATCAGAACTCCAATATGCCATTTATATTTATTCCTGGTACTTTTCTCTGACTCACAGTTGAAGCCTCTCAAACTAGTATGACTGTTTTGCCGCCAAGTATTCATTCATTAAAGCTTTCTGTGTCAGTAGTGGAAAGAACCCGAGCAATCCAATTAGCACCATTAAAGAGACGCCATGAAAAGAAACTGGGACTGCCTGTAACGACCTCGGGGATTAGAGACCTGTTGACTCCATGTGACCTGGGTCACAGTGAGGAGGAGCTGTCCTTGGTGCTGAAGTCAGTGGGGAAGCAACAACTGGCAGATAAATAACAAATTGCTTGGGGTGGGGGTTTAGTGGACAGATTGAAATTATTTGTGTAATTACAGTTTTCACACAGTATTTTTACTATATGGACAAAAACAATTATTTGCTGTTTTTTTAAAGAATTTAACACACTGGGTATCATGGATAATACAAATTATATAGATTAAATAGAACTGCAGATTGAATATAGTTAGTATAGTATTTTTAAATAATCACCTACTTTTAAACTACATTTAGAAATAGAATGTGAGAAAATAATTACAATTGCTCATCCCAAATTCCTCGGGTCTATGGTGATTGCATTTTTTTTTTAAACAAAGATATTTTGTGATATATAACAGAGATAAAGACAATAATGCCCGCCAATGAAGAAGAAATTTTAATTAGAGGATGTTTTGCATTTTTGCGGCCTAACCGATTAATCCCTTATCTAAATTGTTGAAGATTAATTTCCTAAGGATAAAGTCCTCATTTCAACTGTGGTCTGTGTTAATATGAGGAATGCCATCCAACATTAGCTTCCTGTTCAACTTCGTAAATGTAGACAGGACATAAAGCAGTACATATAGTACATATACATATGACACTTCTTAAAATCCGCAAGGGAAATTAAGATGTGGGCTTTGAAGATATTTTAGATAGAAATGTCTGATGTTGTTGTCTAAATGAGGTTTTTTTATTTCAACCTACCATATACTAACGGCTAATTCAATATAATGTAAAATCATCATCTAAAGTATTTAATAGCAAACTATATCCTTGGCTGGAGACAAATAGGAAAACAATGTTAATTTAAACCTTTATGTTACGTTTTATTAATTAAATGTCCTGTTCTGTTTCTTAATCTTCTTTCGAGTGAATCAGACTGGATCTTTGATTAATCTTCTTTTCAGTATCCTTACAGCTCTACTCTCTTATCTCATCAAAGGGCAGGAAGAGTACGTGTTCAGAAAACTACAGTAGTCTGGGATAACCATCTACGGTGGCACATTCTGGCAACTCTTCTGGTATCAATTACCGCTGCTAATCAATGGAAAAAAACATTTAGCTGCCAAAAATGAGCAGCTTCTTATCTGCGTCTCCTCCTGAGCACCTTGAGGTCTCCTGAGGTCCTTTTTGTCTGCCAAGACAGGGTGTTTTCTTTTGCTTTACAACAACAGCTTTCTTAAACACTTGCTTTATAAGATATCTATAATTTTTGAATTTGTGCTAAAAAACAAAAGTGCTAAATGAGCATATTAGAGGGGTGCAGAGCTTCTTTTTGTTTGTGATGAACATAAAGATATAAAAATTTGCAGCATTTTTTGAGCATTGAAACTAAGCACAAATAAATCATTGGAAAATTTATAAAATTATGAATTAATATTGAATATGAATTGAATATTAAAATCATAACAAATTGAACTGATTCAACAAGTTCAGCATCTACACACACTATGGCTAGCCAGCAGTATTGAGATTTTAATACATTGACATGGCTGATTTGACCAATTATGTCAAAGTATTTAATTTGAATTTTTTGAAAAATGTTTGTGAATTTTTTTTATGTACTTTACTGGAAAAACAACAACAGTGATGTTAGATTTGGTTAGGTCAGAGCTATGGAGTATTAAATCACCCATCTTTGCACAGTTCATCTTAGCATTAGTTATGCTCAGGTGTGTATAAACAATCAATTATAAATTTTCTTATTTAAATACAAAAATGGGAAATAATCGGTTAGGTATCACCCATGAAAATCTGATTTTCATGGCTGATACATACTGTGCATCCCTAAAACTAGCATGACAGCATGTGGAAATTACCCTCACGACTGACTGCATCCTCTCACCATGTCATCATTGTTTATGCCCTTTCCTAATCATGTTTACACACCCATGATGTTGACTGTTTGCAAGCTCTTTTCCCATAAACAAATCCATTCATGCAGCAGGTAAGAATGGCAGGGTGATCTAATAGAATTACCACGGGCAGTCTTACACTGAAATAGATCGTCACCTTGATCCTCTGCAGTCATGGGCTAGCTATATTTAATCCCATTGACGCAGTAGTAGACCAGGATACTTAGAGGGATTAGAGGAGGAACCCGGGGTTATAAATGTGTGTAAAGGAAGGGATCACAGAACAGAATCAGACAGAACACAACAGAGTAAACTCAGCGACGTGTCGGTCAAGAGAGAGAGATCCAGACACCTTCTGCTGGGGGAGAAGAACAACAAACATCCAGCCTCCTGAGACCAGCTCGCGAACTTTGCCTTCAGCCTCTGTACCACCAAGCAACAGCTACAATCATGGAGCCTGTGGTCCAGACAGTGAGCGTCGCAGGAGCCTATGAAAGAGGAATTTTCCCCAGGAAATCCCCGAGGACGACCTTCAGAGGAGCGTCGTCTCATTTTGTGGGGAGCTCCATCATGATCCTGTCCTCGTTTGCGGTCTCCACGTTGGCTATGAACTTAGGGAAGAAGATCCAAGACTCTCGACACAAACTTAACGAGAACTAGCGACGATGGATAGATGGACATACCTTTATTTATTTGTTAGCCTTTGTTAAGCTGGACAAGTCAAAAAATAATTTATTTTTCTGATAATACCGACACCCATTCTTAGCCATCTGCCTTTTGTGTTCCTGTAGCGAAATGTGATATGTCATGAGTAAAGTGTTCAAGATAAAGCCTGGACATAAAAACCCGGACAGTCAGAAGAGGATGAAGCTCTCAGAGGATGTGAGACGGATCAACAACTGGAGATTCCTGAGAAGACAAGCATTTGGCAAACATCTCAGGAACAATTTATGCAACACCTAATGTGCTTTGTTGGGTGAATTAACACAGATTACATGGTGGCATTGAAAGAAGGGAACAGTATGCAGTAATACCATCAGACCTCATCCTCTTTTTTTACTTCACATAGCTGGAATGGAAGTGTAATACGCAAAACTGAAGTCAATAGAAAATGACTATTACCAAGTACCAAAATTGGTTTTAGTTCAAACTGTCTACTGCTGGTGCTTTAGGGACAATAATACAAATGTGCTCTTTTCTAGTAAGTTATATATCAACTTTACAAAGACAGAACATGATGAAAGCTAAAATTAGAATAAAACAAACCTGCATGTATTTCTACCCAGTTTAGTACAATTATTTTGGTGCAAGTGTCAAAAATGTATTCAGAATATTTCTCATAAATTATACTTTGATTATACGTTTTCTGATTTGAATCATGTATTTCATTATATTTTAACTATATTGTATGATCATGTATGATTGTTTAGACAAAGAATTTGACAACTTTCTTTTATTTTGTGAAATCAAACGTTCAAAACGTTCCTGTTCAGAACGGGCTGATCACTTGGCCTTCAGACTGCTGCTTGTAGCTTTCTGGACCACTCATCCAAACAACTTCACAGTCAACACAGGGCTTCATTTGGTGCTGGGCAGTACACCTGCCATGACATAGTTGCCTCCCCTTGCAATGTTAGAGAAGAAATGCTGTGTGCTAACATCTAGCTATTTGGGACCAGGCCATGTCAGCCATAAGAATGTGTTTGTGTTGGTACCTGTAATGGTTCATGTTAAACATGCTTTTAAACCCCTGGTGCATTCATACCGCCACCAGGAGGCAGCATTAGCATTAAAGATTGACACTTTCCAAACAATTTTTTTTTGCTTCTTGTGCAAGTTTGGTGTAGAGTTTTAAAACAGGCTTAAAAAGCAGGCAGCAACATGATTTTAAACTTTACTTTTATGTATAAAAAAAACAGATTCAGCAGATCAAATTTTCATTTATGTCTCCGTCTGTGATGCAAACATAAAGTGTGTCGTTGAAGTCCACATCTGTCCCGAAGACTGGCTGTTTGGGCTCCTTTACAGAGGTTATGAGTTCCTGTATGTGTGTACGTGTCCTCTACTGTGTTTTCCTCAGAGTGTGTCGAGGCTCTTCAGCCTCCGCTCAGTGAAGAAGCGGTGTGTCTGGTGGGTCGCCTTTTGGCTGTTACCTCCAGCTGATGCACTGAAGTAGGCCAACATGGACTTGTTGTTCTGTCGCTGAGCCGCCTTCTCCCCATCCTCTTCATCATCGTCCCTGAGAACACATTAAACAAAACACAACTTATTTTTACAGTGTGGTTAGCTCTCATCTCCTGAGGGCAAGGGATTTGCATAGACATTAAGTGTGACATTAAATCAAAGGCTTTGTGGTTTGCTCACATACACAACAAAGACATTTCCAAAAGCATTTTCTCAATTTGCTTTTGGTTTCTATGGATAAAAACTGGAAAATTATTTAATACTTTAAGAAAATTCTTCTTATCTGCCAAATACTTCTTACTAAATAGCAGAAATTTTCTCAGAGCAGAGTCACAGAGGGGACAGATTATAAAAAGTTCAATTGTATTCTCTAATTCTGTAAAATCAACATTAACTTTTTATACATCCAAGGACTAAAATCAGTTTTGAAGGGTCTTTACCAGTGGACAGTCACGCCCTTGCTGTCCAACAGGGTTTGGGCAGTGCTCCAACTAAATCGAACAAACTGCGGGTAACCAAAGACTGGGTCCTGGTACTTCAGCAGCCACGCTTTAGTCTTGGGGTCTGAAAACACAGGAAAAATTCTACATTATCTGCATGCATCAATGAAGGTCTTACCACACACACTTAAAAATAGAAATACCCCTTTAATTTGGTAAGTGCACTTAAATGCTGATTGTATTCAATACTTTTACTTAGTATTTCTCAAACATGGTTGTCATTGTGTGAGGATTATAATGGCCGTTAATTGTTTCTGTTACCATTGGGGTATCCTGAGCCGTAGTCTGCATCCACCTCTCCAAGATCCTCAGCAAAGTTCCAGCCCTTTACAACACGATCCCTGGCCACCTGAAAATCAGCACATAGCATCAGAAAAACTACTGACTGGTTTTAAACAAAGCTTAAAATGTGGATACAGAGTTTTTCAGCAGCAGTTGTTGTTGTTGTTGTCTAAGCTGTGCTCAGAACACACAAGTTTTAAAATCGGAACCGATTCTGAAACTGTGTTGCTTTCTAGCATATAAAAAGGAGAAACTTTTTTCTCTCTAAAGTTAAACATGCACACACCAAAAGATTTGAAACAATGGCGCATCACACACTTCACACACTTTACTATATTAAGATTATCGTGCCAGAGGGAGCAATGCACCACCACAGGGGGTGTCTCTCAAGTGATCTCATGGGCAAGCACATGAAAGGAAAATGACTGACATGGTGCAACAACTGCAACAACTTGCTGTGGTTTAGTGATGAGAGGAAAAAAAACAAAAGCAGAAGGCCAAGAGTGGATGAGAAAATGGTTGGAGAGACGCAGTCAACACAGGTTGTAGACTGTTGCCATTAGCCTGCCATTGGTCGCACAATATTTTCCTCCTATTCCGCTGTCTATTTTGCAGGGAAACCATCACTGCATCCGGAGCTTTGTCTCACCCAAGACATTTGTGACTTGTTTAAAGATTTTCAAACATGCCAAAAATGTTAAAGGGGGCAACAGGTCTCTCATTGGCTGTGTGGTCCTGCTCAGAAAGAACTGACACAATCTTCCATATTTTAAATAACGTCCAAAATAACGTTTGAAATTGGCACCAATTGAGAATAAATCGGCCCAAAACTACTGTAGTCTTAGCCCGGTTTTAACTCTATAATCCTGAATTAAGACGACTAAATCAACAAGGACATCCACGCTACCGTTCAGTCTGTGAAATGAGATCTTGGCTCGTTGGCTGGTGCTCACTAACCTTGGCACAGATACTGGCAGCACTGACGATGGGGAATAGGGAGTCTGCCTTTGGCCTCACAGTCACCTCGATACCTGGGAACAGCTTCGAGAGTTTGTCCTCATACTTCTCTGCTGGGCCGACTGTGTCCACGAATACCTGCAGAAAACCAGGGAGTTGGAGGACATAACAAAGAAAACAGACAAGTGAAAATGTGCATATGTTGTCTAATGTTACATGTTTTCTTCTTGAATCAGTTGATGTTTTCATGACTTTCAATCACAGCACTGTACAGTACATGAAGGGCACACAATTCACAGCAGCAACACAACATAAGCATAAGGTGTGTATCTTTATATTTGCATGATTTACATGTTTTCATACCTCTTTGAGTTGAACTCCACTGTCCAATGCATACTGTACCAGACCAATTGCTGTATCATGTGAAAGGGCGTTCAGGTTGTATTTTGTCCTAACAAAAGCAAACATTTTGAGTGTGTATATAAAACAAAATTTATAGAAATTTAACATGATATTGTGTTTGCCACATACCTCTGTAACATGCTAGTAGAGATGGTGTTTGGCGAGAGAATCTGAAGAGCCCAGCCTACAAAACTTTTGGCTTCATCCAGTTTTTGGAAAAGATTCTCTCTTTCTGGCTCTGATAGAGTCTTTGAATCTAATGAGGGATGACAAAAAGCATAAAAATAATACGTATGGCTTAAAATGCTTATATATTTTATGATGGCATTTTTCACTACTTGAGCAAAGGAAAACATCACATTTTCTATATTAAGATAAGCAGTCAGGATGAGTTGAAGGATCATGCTGTAAAAAAAAGTAGCAACATCATGCTTCAGCTGCGAAGGTATAGGATTACCTGCCACTTTTAATTCCTTTAGCTCCTCCTTTTTGGAAACTGGACAGAAACATATTCCATACACCATGGGCCCTGAATCACAAAACATAACATTGTAAGTATGGAAACCAAATGCCATGCAACACAGTGGGTGAGTTCTTAAACAAATAAGCAATGCAACAATCCTTGGGGGAAAGAAAATCAAATCATTACCTCCATTATAAATGTCAATCAAAAAAAAAAAAACAATTAAATTGTATTTATATAGCCTTATATTACTTATTTGCCCCAGGGGGCTTTATAACATGATGATAGATAGCATGTGTACAGAACTGACCAACACTGAAAAAAAACCTATACAAATCACAAAAAGGTACACAGATGTGTGAAAACGATGAATCCAGGAGGATAAATATCTAGATGTAACATGTGGAAAAAGGCACCAACAGCCAAGAGAGAGAGACAGAGTCATCGGTCGCAGGACAGGTGTGCTGTCCCTCTCACTCCCACTGCCTGTCTCTTTATACATCCATAACCTTTACCCTGTCCTGTGCAGCGTCTCAAACACAATATAGTGTGTAGTGCATAGTGTAATAATTTGACAAAAGGTGTACAGGAATAAAATCACAGACCACACCTTTAGAAGAGAGGGGGCGGGAGGGGCGGAGAGAGAGAACAGAAACAGAAAGAGATAGGTAAGGGTCCCAGGACAGTCGGCAGTCCAGCACAGAGACGCATGTATGGATCACTACCACAGAAAATGTAAGTATGCAGTCCTACTAAAAAGCTAGGCGTTTAAATCAAGTTTCGATTAGGGGAAATTTTACAAAAAACATACCCAGCACAGGCCCTCTGCCCGCCTCGTCGATCCCCAAACAGCAGTCCTCTGTCCGGCACACCTCAGGGATCTGAGAGGTCAGTCTGCAGCTCACAGAGTTGTCGGCTTCAAATGGGCTGAGGTCCATGACAGCTGGCCAGGAGAGGATGCGAATTAGATATTTAACTTATCGTGTTAAAGTCTTATTCAATATACAGCTCTAGCTCCCGATAACTCCCCAAAAATAACAGACACATAGGAGTTAGTCATAGACTGTATATAGGAGTTAGTCATAGACTGTATATAGGAGTTAGCTCATGTGAGTTACTGTATTGAACTCAACCGTTAGCTGACTGCTAACTGCCCAAACTGACATGTTTTTAACAACACGGAGATGTTTGCTGTTTAAACGAGTAGTATAAGCTCTTGCAAGAAAACCTCAAAGCAAAATATACCTTGATAAATGTGAATAAGGTTTATTCTTACCGATTTAGACAGTGATAACACTCTACACAACTTGTTGTATTTCTGTTTGCAGCGGATTTGGCGCCCCTGGACTGACGTCACTCGCCTCTTCTTCTTGCCTCTTTATTTAGGTGTTAATATGCAGTGCCGCCACCAGCTGGCTTGGAGGACCAATACAACTAACAATTTAATTATTCAGAAAAGTTTTTGCAATTATTTTCTCTTCTCGTCATCAATTTAAAAATAAACCTCAACATATAATACATTTCTGAAATCCTCAAAGTGTCTACTTCCTTTATGTGATAATATTAAGTGTGTATGGTGTTTTTACACAGTAAGGCTCACCATTGTGTTGTAATGGACACAAAACCATTCTTTCGTGATGCGGTGTTTGGTAATTTGGGACAAACAGTTTCATTTGTCTAAGCCTTTGCTACCAAAAACATATTTCAAAGTGATTTCTTGTTTTCCCTAACCTTAAATATGTGTCTCGGGTTATATGATATTGTGTTTTTGCCTATTATAGTGTGTTTTTCCACTTTTGCTTACAATCTCTTCCTCAATCTGGCTGCCTGATTCCTGGCTGCTGATCTATTCTCAACATGTAAACAGCATGCAGCTATTGCAGTTGTTGCAACAGGGAGATTACTTGAAGTTTATAGTCTGTTGATTAGAATTCTATAACAGTGAATCTACATAAAACCCTAATCTGCAAAGTAACAAGTAACCACAGCTGTCAAAAAATGTAGTGAAGCAAAACGTACAGTAATTCAATCTAAAATGTAATAAAGTAAGATGAAGTACCCAAAGAGATTTTTACAGTGAATGCAAAGTGCAAAGTGCAAACAAGCAACAACTGTTCATTTTTACTTCCTCTTTCCAATGTATCTTTGTATTGTATATATTTATCAGAGACAGATCATATTAATCCATGTTAACCAAAATCTAAATGTGCTCGATTAAACTAATTTCTAATCTGCCATACTTTGCAAAAGCCTATACTGTATGTCAAATGCTTCTACTACAGAGATGAAAAGTGTCTGATATTAGCTAAAACGGGACACATTACATAGTATATTTAGAAATAGAATGGACATGAGTGGATTAACCCTTTTGAGGGCCTCAGGGCAAAAATATAAACCACCATTTAAACCCTTATTGTTAATCTGGTCAAACACATTTATAGGAAAATGCACATTTGACAAGACAGGGACTTTTATCAGCATTTGATTATGGTTGATTTTTTTTATTTATTTATATGTGCATGTAAATTCATCTTTGAAAATATTCAGGATTCAGAGTAGCATGCTGTGTTTGTCTCTGAGTCAGGTTTCCACACACATCAATGCAGTTGGTTTGTCTTCCTTTAGCCATATTACATGAACTGCTTCCACACTTGTGTTCTCTACTGACTCCTAAAACTATCAGTAGCTGCAACCTTCTGTCACGCAGACAAATTATAGATGCCATTCCTTGACTCTGCTCTGTTTTTGCTGAAAAGTGTTTTTAAAGTTTTTGCTCCTTCATCCTGCAGTGAGCAACAGAGTCATCACAAACTAGATTATTTTATAAGAATGGCAGGATTAAGGACTGTTTCCTGTTGCTGAACACTAATGATTCATGTTCTTATAAATATGCTGTTTGTTCTGAGACTGTTGCTTATTCTTGTATGTGATCACTTTTATGCTGCTGTCTTGAGCATGCAGGACTGACTTTTTAAATACATTCTACATCTCAGTTGGAATATTCCTGGTATAATCAAGGTGAATAAAATAAATAAAGAAATAGTGCAGGCTTCCCCTTAAGGCCTTTTACATTAGATCTGATATGCTTGATGATGCAAGTTCCCAAGCAAATTTGCAAATAATCAAATTACCATAAGTCAAGTAATAAACAGTGAATGAGGATTGCACAGATAAAACCAGAAATGTACTTCCCCGCAACATAAGTTGCCGTAGTGTATTTTAAATGTCTTGCGCATCCTAAACTCCTCGTAAAAATCTCCCCAAATTAAGAAACCTTTTAAATGCCCACATGCCAGTAGGGTTCATTTTGGTTTCAATCATTTTTATATGTTCCATCTCTAATATTTCCTCTCTTACTGCATTTTGCAATTCGTTCCGTTATCCATTATCTTTTCCTGTCTATGCCCACAACATGATTCTATCAGTGTTTGTGAATCACCTGATTTGTTGACTCCGACTTCTTCTCCGAGTGCAACTATCTGTTAAAACCAGAAATCAAGTGTAGCATTTCTAATTATGAAATGAACAGCTGGTCCCTGGTGTGGACTAATTATGCTTTCTTTTTCTACTTAATTTGACTTTTTAGATCTTGCCCCTCATGTTTGGTGTTTGGTGACTACCACATCTGTCATCACCTTTGTTTTACATCTTCCTCACAATGAACTTGACATTTTGATTCTGGATACCCGCTGAATGAGTTTAAACAGCAGCTGAGTGTGGAGGCAGGGAGGGAGCCTCAGGTGGAGAGGAGAGGGCAGAGTGAAAGGAAAGCTATGTACAAAAGTCCAAGTGTACAGGCCGGTTACTGAGCTGAAATTGGCCTTGCCTCTGGCTCTTTACACCCACCCCTTCTCTCTCTCTCTGTCTCTCTCCCTTGGTGAAAGGCTCTCTTTGTCTTTCTCAGTAACACGCAGTCCCCAGCCGATTAAATGTGGGGAATTAGTAGTCAATTTTAGCCTACCGCACACACAAACACACTAAACAGCTTAGGGTGGTGGGGCGCTGATTGTGTTGTTATTACAGTTCACACGTCAGCAGCGTATTTTTAATTTATTTTTTACATCCTTTCCTTGCTCACAGTGGTGGAATGTAACTGAGTACATTCAATTAAGTAAGGCACTTAAGTATTATTTTTGAAGTACTTGAGTATTTCCATTTTCTGTCAATTTTTACATTTACTCTACTACATCTCAGGGGAAAATAAAGTAGAGCACTACATTTTTTGACAGCTTTAGTGACTTTGCAGACTCAGATCATAAATACAAAATATAATCAACTGACAAATTATGATTTATTATTAGAGATTAGAGTACCTAGGAGTGCATTAAGTACTTTGAATAAGCCTCATCTTTACCAGCTGCAACATTAAAGTAATAAACACATTAATAGATCACTACTTATAACTAGTATAAGTAAAGTATTCAGATCCCTTACTGAAGTAAAAGTACTAATACAACACTGTGAAATGACTCCACTACAAGAAAAGTCAAGTCAATCAAAGTAAAATAGCTTGTAGACTGTATTATACATTCTAAATTTATTAATACATTATTGGTATTGATGCATTTATGGAAGCAGCATTTTAATTTTATAGAAAATAGGGTTCATTTTAACTACTTAATATTATTCTATGAGGTTTAATTTTAAAAAGAAAATGTCTAATTACTTTAAATGTATCATGTTTTTATGATAAGTCTCGACTTGAAAAGTAACTAAAGTTGACAGCTGAATGTAATGGAGTAAAAAGTACAATATTTGCCTCAAAATAGTAGTGGAGTAGAAGTATAAAGTTACATAGAATGGAAATAATCAAGTAAAGTGCAAGGACCTCAAAATGGTAGTTAAGTACAGCACTTGAGTAAATGTACTTAGTTATATTCCATGACTGCTTATAATCCAGTAATTCATATTATTCTGAAATGAGCCATTCTGCATAAAAAGTACTTTATTTGTGATATGTTTTGATGCTAATTGTTTTGTACTTAAGTAACGTTGACTTTTACTTGTAACTGTTGCATTATTACTTTTACTTAAAGATTTAAGAACTTCTACCTCCTCCACTGCTTGCTTGCTGATCCATGTTTTATCTCTGAACCATAGCTGGTACATAAAATAACGCTCTTACACAGACTTTTTTTATTTTTTTTATAAATAAATTGATTTAATAGATGACAACAATAAAATTTCAACATTGCTTTTCTTGTATGGAAGCAAAATACTCAAGTGAATGTATAGCAAACACTTTACAAAACTATCCAGAATTATACAAAATGGAAGAAGCAAAGGTGTGACACACAATGCATTATTACTTACATAAAAATAATAACTACATGGTAAGAGGGTCAGTATAAAATGATAAGGTATGCATCACATAATAAAGGTGAAGGCTGTGGTAATGACCATTATTCACATTGCTGAAGAGGACTATTTGGAAACAATATAGGGAGAAAAAAAACCTGTACAGACGAAAACATGCTTTGGCCTACATGCAGTGCAGAGCGGTTGTACATGTGATTCTAATCCTTAAGTAGGACCCAAAGCTGGCCAATTATCTGAAGAGATTTGGTTGAGACTTTGTACTTATAGATTTTAACTCAGTTATTGGGAAAATAAAAACAAATGCGAATCAGCAAAATGTTAAAAAGCAAAATAAAGGAAGACTGGAGCTGTGACAAGTTGAATACCTTCAGCATTATTTGATCAGGTATCCAATGTCGTATTTCTCCTTTGCTATTGGCACAAAATGAACAGAGTTGAGGTAAGTGTCCACGACTAAGCTGATAAGAGCTCTCTTTCCCTCTCTTTTTCCTATTTTTCCCCTTAAATGCTTAATTCTTCAGTTCAGTGAAGTCAGTGTAATGAAAGGACAGAAGAGTGTGCTATCTACAAAGAAAAAAAAAGGTTGCAACTATCCTTTCCTGGCCACAAGAAAAAAAAAACCCATGCAGGGAACATCTTATTTTGCTTTTCCCAAAGCAGTGGTGCAGCTGTATTAGTGTAATATCAAATCAGTCACAATAAAGTTACACCCTAGGATATCGACAACGACAATAAACTTACTACTCATATAAAATAACACAATAACATCAAAAACATCTGCTTTAGTTTGGTTAATAAAATCTGATTACATCAGTCTAAACCCGTTGTCTCTGGGTCAAATCAGAGTCACTCGTCACGCTCTCTCACCTCACTGTACATCCCGACTTATAAATTTATGATGGCACACATTTTGTTAATGTTTATTTAATTTTTGATTGGCAGTTTACCCATGATTCACACTTTATATTGTGTGAATTTGTGGCTGTTTTTTTTTAAAACTGTGTAAGGCCTCCGTGGATGCATCTTTGCATTATATTGGCTAAAAAAAGTAAAAACCTCTAACATCAATATGGCACAGGCACACACACACACACGCACACACACACATGCACAATCACATGCTCACATATTTGCACTCACGCAGACACACAGATGCACTCATACACTTCCCATATTTCCCTCTGCTCAGTCGGTCTCCCTCAGGGTCTTGTGAGTGTGGTGTAAACAGGCTGCTCCCAGTGTGTGGGGCTGTGAGAGGGGGCCACGCTGGAGGGGTCTCCGATGGTCGTGTACAGAGGCCTCTGTGTCGGGCCCATGTAGGAGAAGGCTGAGTACAGCCCCGGGGGCTGGCTCGAGTGGGCATAGTACGCCCCGGGGGCCTGGTGCTCTCCATACTCGAACTGAGCCCTGGAGGCCAGCGAGGGGAAAGCTGATCCATAATGAGGGAGGCTGAGCGGGGTGTAGGTGACATGGGTGCCTGAGGAGGGAGAGGACGAGGCCTCGGCGTAGTGGCTCCCGGCCGCAGACTCGCTCTTGATCTGGGCCTTGGAGGGGTCGGAGGACGAGGGGGAGGCTTGAGGCTGCTGCTGCTGTTTGGAGAGCCACGCAGAGTGGCCGCTAGCAGCAGCCAGGGCATAGGCGTAAGACGAGGCCGAGGATCCGGCTGCGGAGGCCCCTGCTCCGCTCTGCGGGTGGCCGTTCGGAGGGAGGTACTGGTCGAACTCGTTCACATCAAACGGCTCGATGTTGGACATCACCTCGTGGCTGATCTCACCAATGTCCATGGTGCCAAAGTCGATGTGGGGTTTAGAGCTCGATGATGACGGGCCACCGGGTCCCCCCTCAGCTCCCACCCCGAGGCCTCCCCTGGACCCCCCTGATCCTCCAGCCGCTCCTGCTGCCCCCTCCCTCTTGGCATCTGACAGTTTCCCAGACTGGAGCTCTGTCTTTGGGGTGGTGGGGGGCGTGGGCGGGCTGTGACCCTGACCTAGAGGGAAGAGGAGAAGGGACGACATGGTCATGGGAACTTTGACACTTCTTTTAGCGTCACTTTGATTTAGATCAGTGCCAAGATTGGACCAGAAAACATGCCGGTACCCAAATTTAGCAGTAACATCGTTGATCATCAAATAAGTCTTGCATATATTTATATTATACATGTTTATCTAAAATGGGTGAACCTAAATAGTCAAAGATTCGAACAAAGGAGCCTAAATCAACTGTCAATATCTTGTTGAATCACATGGAAAATGTGGTTATGAAACAAAGGATCATTTAATTCAGTTTATATGAGGGTTTGTATAAATCTGAGTCTATTCGTAATAGTGTTAATACAAATTTGAAGTAAGGGTTCATTCACATCATATCAGAATGCTGGTACTCAGTACTGGTAAGTACTTGACCCAAATGTAAATGATGATTATTGTGTCCAGACACTCACCAGCAGGATGGTGGTGGTGATGGTGGTGGTGGTGCAGGTCACCCAGGGGAGACCCAGCCCCGCCGTTGTGCTCCAAATGTAGGGTCTTGTAGTGTGACTGGGAGTGGCTGGCCTCCCCTTCCCCCTGGCTGTCTGACTCACTGGCAGGAGCTAGTTTGCCGTTCTTGCGTCTCCGGGGCTGGTACTTGTACTCCGGGTAGTCCTTCTTGTGCTGCTTCCTCAGCCTCTCCGCCTCCTCGATGAATGGCCTCTTGTCGCTCTCGTTGAGCAGCCTGGGGGCAGAACAAGCAGAGATTTTTAGTTGCTGGAAGGCCTTTTGAATTAATGTGAAAGTATTTTTCTTAGAATATGTCTAAGAAATTATAAATAGTATCGCAGTCAACCCCGTGCGCAGAGGATAAAGAGGGTGAGGCTCGTTATTTAAGCTGATATTTAGCCCAAATTATACAACAAAAAGCACCAAGTTCTGTTACTATGTGTTTGCTTTGTTTACAGTCACCAGTTTGAGCTTCTAATTTGCCCACTTTCTACATCTACACCCCCACACTTATCCTTTACGCACAGGCGACACAGGAAACGTGCCACTGTATGGCCACACTGTTCTTCTGTGGAACAACCAGCCCATACAGACCTCCACAGTTTGCCCAGGGTCTTGCTGAGCTCCGCGTTGTGCAGGTGGGGGTACTGGTCGGCCAGTTTCCTCCTCGCCGCCTGCGCCCACACCATGAAGGCGTTCATGGGCCTCTTCACGTGGGGCTTCGCTTTGTTTCCGTTGTTAACGCGCACCGGCATTGGCACAAGTGTCCAGTCATACCCGTCCAGCACCTGACTGACCGCCTCCCTGATGCCGATCGGGAAGCGATCGTCCTCCATCTCCGACTTGGCTCTATCGCCTCCGTCCTCCTCGCTGCCATCTGCGACACACAGCGAGGTGAGCTGCTGCGGCGGCCCGGTCAGAGGTGAGTCCTGGCGGGGTGGCGCTCCGGGCTGAGTCGGTGACAGTGAGTGACCATCGTCTGACCCTCCGGGACTCAGTTCCGCCTCGGACAGGCTGTGCTCCTCGCCGGACATTTTTTTTTTTTTAACTTTCAACAAGTGACAAAAATACACGCAAACTCAAAACTTGGTTTTAGAGGAAGTCCAAACTTTTCAGTGTAATTGATTTAACTGAATAAGTTGTCTGGAGTCTACGGCGATCCCAGTTACTGCTGACTCTTCTCATGCAAAGCCATACTGCTGCGTAAAAGTGTCCAAATCCTTTTCCACCGTCGACTGGAAAACCGATCCAGCAAAAGGAGCTACACCTAAAAACAACATGAAGTATATTAAAAACATACCAATTAGCTCCAGAAATGGCTTGAAAATATACAATTTAAAATTTCTTGTAAGTCGGTTTAATTTACGTTAAACGGGTCAGGAGAGTTAGCGGATTAAATTTCACCATATGACGGCATATTTCTAGCCAATTAAATAGCCTAATAATGATAATGCTATTTGGATGAAACAACCGCATCCAGAAAAATATAGCTTCATCAAAGCTAAATAAACGCTAAACCTCTTCCAATAAAAAAACAACCCAACTGGCAAATAAATACTAATATAAAAAGTCCCGTTTATCATATAAATTTAGTTTTAAAAATTACATAACTTACCAATTTAGATGTCCAGTGGTTCAACATGGGAGTGTGTGTGGCTGACTGTAGAGCCGATGAATGGCTGCTCTGTGTGGCAACACCGGGGCTTAAAGAGCGCCTTGTGAGGAGGACTGGGAGAAAAAAAAGTGATTGAAAGTGGAAAACATTCCCAGCGAGGCAGCATTCCAGCACACAGTCAGCCCCGCCCCTCCGGCACCGCGCCGCTCTCTGATTGGCCCTTTAATTATCCCGCTGCTCTCTGATTGGACGGGAGCAAAACGCACTGTTAATGCCCGTCTGTCCATCACTGCAACATTTCCAGCAGAGAAGAGGTGAGATTTTTACATCGGAGTGGCTTAAATGACTCTACAGTGAGCCCATTTAGAGGCAGGAGAAGGCCAGCTTTGTTGGGCGTGTTGACATGTTTTATCAAACAAATAAACAATCATGAGGAGAGTTATTGCCTCGTGTGGTCACGTTTCTCCCAAAAAAAAAAAAAATCAAAAAGTTCAGCTCTGAGTTAACCGGATTCAGTTTGATATATAATATAAAGCTTTTATTTCTAACTTAGAAACTTTACAATAAAAATAAAATTGTTTTAAACTTATGCGATAAGTTAAGTAGCTAAATTAATAGATCTTGGGGGTGTTTTTAGATTAGAGATGTAATAAATTAATTAGAATACATAAATAAATTTTTTAACCAGGTGTGTTGAGAGTCTACCTATATTTGGGTTATAATGTCATAAAATCAATTATAATTAATCAAACATCTGTTTTCATATCTGACCAAAAATTAACTTAAAAAATATATTTTTTAAATATACAGAATGCATATATAGCCTACATTCTCATTACCCACTAAACTGGCCTGTGAGCACGATTAACTAAATCATTAATTGCGTGGTCTCCCACCGGGGAATTCTGCACACTTCTGCACACTTTTGGGCCACAGCCAACCTGTCATAAAAGTTTTAATTAAAGGATTTGATGGGTTCAGCAAAAGACACATTATAACAAATATTCACTCACACTGCATTTTTTTTGTGAAATGTTCCAGAATATTTACTCTATAAAATAAATTAATTTAATGATGAGATGTGCTTTAACCTCTGGAACCACCTCATCGATTATGTTCATTATTAAATTATACGGTCACTTTACTTTGTTCTTTACTTGTTGAACTTTGTTCATAAACGGTGCTTAAAGGTTATTTTTCTGAAAATGTCAGAGACAACATGTAATAATTAGAAAACTTATAATTTATATATATATATATATATATATATATATATATATATATATATATATATATATATATATATATATATATATATATATTGAGGGTCGTGAGCAGATGCCAACCTGGCTGTTTGACTTTCAACCACGCCCATAATGATGATGTCACGCAGATAAAAATAATTCAGTGGCAGGTAGTGTTGGGGCAAGGTTTAAGGACTTACAAAAAAATTGATTAGGATGATGATTGAACTAGGATGATTCATTGCTTCACTTTTACTGAAGTCATGAGGAGTTCGAATCAAGCTGCTGAAAAGAAACCACTGAAAGAGATGAAACTATGTAACTAATCATCCAAAAAAATTCTTCGAACGAATACAGGTCACCTTTTCTTAAATAAATGAGATTATAACACATCAAAGACTTTTTAAATTTCATTTCCTCGTGTTTTTATGCATACAGTTACGCTGCATCAGTGGATTAAAACCTGCTTTGTGAACGCTTGCAGGCCCTGATTTGTGCCGTTAAAGCTTGGCCTGATGGGAAGGAAGAGAACCGACTTCAGCAGCATCTGATGCGCACTCGGACACACACACACACACACAACATGAATGCAACAATAACCCCTGTGTGTCCGCTGCCTCTCATGTAGAGCCTGACTCTCCCTCTCTCTCTCTCCTCCTCCTCTCTTTGCTCTCTTTGTCTCCATCTCAGGTGAATTGTAGCCATGTGATCAAACGCCCAAGCCTCTATCCATTAACCCTCGTAAATGAAAAAATGGGGAACAAAAAGCAGTTTTGTGCTTGCAAACATGGAAAAAATTGATAACAGAGAGAGATGTGTGCGTCTTTCTCCCCTTATGTCCGAGCATAGACACCAGTGGCGCACACATAGAAAACACTCTGCAGCAGCCGGGGACACATGGAGCTGTCTGTTTCTGCCGCTGAGACACTTTTCTGTCTCTAAACTGTCCCATGCAGCACCTGGATCTGCTGATGGTAGGGGGGCTTGTGTGTTTAGGGGGTGATAGAGGGGAGGAGGGGGGGAGGGAGGGGGGGACACCTCCATCCTGCACCCCAACGACCAGCACCAGCACCGCTGGGATCCCGCATGAGGCCTCCGAACTGCTGGTGAAAGTGAGTGTTTCTGTCTGTTGTTGTTTTGCAGGAAATGTGTTGGAAATGTGCGCGTCGTTGAGGAAGCTGCGGTTTCACGGAGAGTGTGTGTTTAATGCAGCTGGATGTTCATGGCCCTCCAGGGAGTCTGACACACGGAGCGAGGTGTTTTTTTTTTTTATATCGTCAGAGTCTTTACTGCAGAACTACATCCGAAAACGTATATAATATAATAATCAAAATCCCTTAAATACTGCATTTAATCTATACGTTTCCGAGATAATTATGTATTCATAATATTATTATATAAGATACGATTTATTCCGCGAATTAATAATGACTTCATCATGTGTCTTTGGTGTCTTTTTTTTGCTGCGGTTGAAGTAGCGACTTCGTTTTGACATTAACACATTCCTGACATTAATATTTCCAATCGCCTCGTTATTAACTAACCAATAATTTATCTGTTGTGGTGTTCCCGTACAGTTGCTGTTTTTATTATTTATTTACAGTTATGGTGGTTTCTTTTTAATATTGGATTAGTTTTGTTAACGATGTTGTAAATAAAGAAATGTTTTTGGTGGGGAAAAAAGTTATTTAAAGATAGAGAGAATCCTGAAAAAAAAAACATTTCTGCTGGGGTTTTTTTAAGTCGACTAATTACGGGCGTTAAAAAATGATCCAATGTTTGGACATGAGACAAAATAATCAAACGAACTTCTTGAAACATTATTTTCTGCTCAAACGGGCTGCCATGTCCTGAAACGGAAAAAAATCAGAACGGTAGCCATATAAGATTTTTTTATTGTATTATGTATGCGTGTATAAATGTGCTTATCGTACACATTATAATCCGTAATAATCGAACAAACGGTAGAAAATAAAGTGGCATTTAAAATATTGTCTAAACGAGAAGTTCGATGTTTAATTAAGTCATAGTCGTTATTTTAATTATTGTTATCGTTTTTTGATTCATTAAAATATATTTCTTTTAACGAACTAAAAGCAAAGATAGAAGCGTATTATTGTGGTTAGTGTATACGGATCATTTATTCTAAGTCGTGTGTTTGTTTTTTTAAAAGTCGCAATAAGCAAAAAAACACTCAGAAAATTGCTAAACACGTGTAATTGAACTAAGACAATCTGGATGAATCTGTGCAGATGTTGTTTTTGATACATTCTGTCTGTGGTTTGCTGATTGTCACTTCCTCCCTGTTTGCCTTCAGGTCTTTAAGATCTTTTTTTGTAGCTGGAGTCTGCAGCCTAGACAACAGGCCCATCATTTTTCTCAAATTCAGCTCAGTTTTGTTTCTAATTTTGAATAATTTGGAATACTTTTCTTTAAAATATTATACTTTATATTTACATTTTTTTTACACTGCCTATCTGTACTGCAGAGGTTCACAGAAAAAATGAGAAAAAAAGACGTCAGAAACAAAAAAGTGAATATCAGACTCCTTCAGTTGAACCCACAGAGCCTGTAGTGATAATGAGCACCTAGTACTGATTTAATAGAAAGGCAGAATCAACTGATTGATTTATTTCACATCATTGAAAACCTCAACATTTCTTCCTGTGGAACAGTTTAAAATCACATGTTTCTATATGAGATTTTTTTGTGCATTTTTACAATCTTTGAAAGTCCTTTAGAGGTTTAAAATGAACTTTTTTTTCTCTCAAAGTAGACTCCAAATTATTTTTAGGTAACTGACAGGTCGGGTGCCACATTTTAATGATCATTTTTCAAAGAAAAAAACCTAAAATCTTTCATATTTTTTCTAAGATACTGTACACAGCTCCTGCAGATCCCTCCTGTCACCCAAATCTAAATACCTGTTTGTCTCTTTAAGCTGATTCTCTTCATAAGCACTGATAAAACTACAGTACAATCCGTCGATTTGCTTGGGATCTAACCTCGCCATGCATTTCTCAGACATTTTGCATGTCCTGTGTGAATGTATCATGGGCCCTCTGGGCAGCTGTAACTTGTTAGAAAATAGAGCTCACATGGTCGCATCAGTCCCTGCGTTAACCTGCCATGTGACTGCAGTAATGGGCCTCTCCATGGCTGCACAGACCACTGGGTCACAAGAAGCCCGTTTCCTGCGGCTCCTGAGGGAGAGAGAGCGGAGAAGAAGATGGGAGGACAAGGTCTCATGATCCGCAGGGAGGTCAAAGGTCATGATCGGCAGAACAGAGGGGGGTCAAAGAGTCAGCCTTCAGGTGCACACGGAGTCATGTGTGATAGGGATGAAACAGAGTCGCCTGAGGTTTATTGAAGAATATTTTATATTCAGATGGAGGATTAGGTGATCAGTAGTGAGATGATAAAGGAAATAGAAGAGGAAAGAAAAACAGAACACCCTTCTTTTTTTCTTTTTTTTTGTTGCTTTGGCCTTAATACTTGAACAACCCCCAGGGGAAATTCCTGAAAGAGAGAGAAAAACAGAGAGATGCATGATAGTGTGTGTGTGTGTGTGTGTGTGTGTGTGTGTGTGTGTGTGTGTGTGTGTGTGTGTGTGAGAGAGAGAGAGAGAGAGAGAGAGAGAGAGAGAGAAAGAGAGTGTGAGAGGGATGCAGATAAGAGAAGCATGCACAGCGGTCAAATATTCACATGCTGGGTCACATTCTGCATTAAACTGATGTATAATTGGTGGAAAACATTCATTCCCATGTCAATAGGCACATTTTGGCCTGAACTGAATGGCGTCATTTGTTCCCAATGATGACGAACTTTACAAAAGGAGCTGAAATGATTTGTCAGAAGTGGCAACGACTGGAGCAGAAGTTTGTTTTCAGTTTCCATCGTAAAATGCCCCTGTTAGATTGAGTTTATCTGCAGCTACAAGAGCTTTTCTCATGCTTTGGCTTATACATTTGAGTATTCTTGATTTGCGTAAAACTGCACTGAATTCATTGACGCCCTTTCCTCTCAGGGATTATGTGCAAAACAGTTGAAGTCATTGCTTTTCTAAGGGGAATTCCAGCTCAGAAAGTAGACTATCAATAAGACTCATGTGACTGAAATATTTTCACACTGTACCCGTACTAATGATTAGGAACTCTTCTTCCAGTTGATATTTGAGAGCAGTGCTGTGATTTCACAAGACATCCTAGAAAAGGGAGATGACACGTCTTCCTTCTCAGAGTTTTTTTATGTGTCAGGAGCTGGATGTTGTCTCAAGTATTCCCACGTGGACAGAAAAATGTGTGTAAATCAAGCAGACTTCTATCAGATCATGAGATAAGTTCGGTGACCTGCTGAGTCTCTCAGCATCTTACTTTTATTTTGAAATGATCTGGACCAAACTGAGGGCTGCAGGTGTTTCCATCACTTGATTTATGCATCACGCAGACTTTGCAAGTGTTGATGATGCAGTGGCACACCATCCATGGGGATGAATAAAAAATGATTCTGCTATCTGACCTCTGTCACTTCTTTTTTTCCTCCATTTTCACCCAGTAAATTAGTGCAGCTGCACCACACTTAAATGGGTGCCCCTCTTTTTTCTGTGGGAGTGTATGTGACTGAGCATGAATCCTCTCTTTGTGCTCCGTCTGCAGAGTCTCTCCCCCCTCCTCCTCCTCTATAGTTTCTTGCCTTCTTCGTCTTTTTTTATTTGGGAGAAGAGGGGCTTCGGTTGCGATGGCGGCAGCACTGGTGAGGTGGTGCTGGTGGTAGCGATGGTGGCGGCAGGGAAGAGGGGGGGAGCGGGTAACTTGTTGGACCACATTCCTGTGCAGCTGTGGAGGCTGGTGCAGGGTGTGTGGGGGGGCGGGGGGGCGGAGGGCAGAGCAGGATCATCATTGCATTGCAGGGCATCATGAATGGCCTATTGTTCAGCGGTTTGCTGTGTCCGCATCTCTCTGCCGCAACTTCAGCCTGAGAGAGAAATGGAGCAAAATAAAATGAACAGAGGGATAAAAAAAGACATTTAGAAGTAATTTGTGGTACTGATGAAAGATAGAGATTCGAATCACATGGAGGCAAAAAAATGAAGTAAGTCTGAGAGGAAGCCTGAGAAAAAAACATCATAAATAGGCCTTATATTTATGACTAAGATGCAGGAGCTGAGACTCAGAGTGTGATGGTGGTGATGAAGATGGGGATGATGGTGACATGGACAATGGTGGCATTCATGTCAGGGCTCTATGACGGTTTTGCCCCTCAGTCATATGTGCCAGCACGCTGTTTAGTCATGCATATATGTCGGCTGTTAGCTACACTTTCTTCTCTGCGGTGGTGCAGAGATAAAATCCACAGTTGGAGATGTTTCCTCACTTTACTGTGAGAATATGATCCCAATGATATTGTGTTTCTGTCAGATTGAGTTTATAATTTGATATTTGGTCATATTCAATATGAAATGCTGTTAAATGTGTGGATTATTGTACGTTTTCTTGTTTTGTTTTTCTTTAACATTAGAAAAAAGTAAGTTGACTTTATTTATTGAGCTCTTTTCAAACAGTAGTTGCACTATACTTTACAGTTGATATTAAAAATGCGTAACAGTAAAAAAAACAACCAAAGAAATAAAAAATAAAAAATACAACTCATATAGTCCAATATAACAGAATATATAAAACAGAACACAAATCTGCATTATGCAGCAAGTCAAATAATAAAATGGAAATTGATACAGAAATTACTGTTAAAAGCAAATAAAACCCAAAAGGAATCACAAGTCATAAACTTATAAAAACACCAGCAGGGTTTTTCCATTGTTTTTGTAAACACAAGTTTTTCACAAGTTTTGGGGGGATTTCAGAATCAGCTGACCTGATAGTGAATGAGAGGAAACTGCTGGAAAACAATAAAAGAACCTTCATAAAAAGCATAAAAACAAGTTCCCCTTTGTTTCGAAGCTGAAATGTTGGATGTTTCAGAGCAACTGTTAGGGAGATCTGAGTAATCTTGGCACAGAGTAGTATCGGGTTGTAAGTTCAGAACTTATGTAATTAAGTCAAGAATAGATGAGGACCACATGAACTCAGGTAAACTCTCAGGTCTTTAATCAGAGTCCAGCTGATGAGAGGCTGCAGCTTCATCTCAGACCCATGACAGGATACCAGCGCTGTAACTAATCATAATTTCTATCAGTTAATCTGCTGACGAGTCAAATTGTCAAAAAACATAGAGAAACAACCCCATCTAAACTAGGATCAAACCAGAATCCTTTAAATTGAGGCCTGCCTGATATGGGATTTCTGCATCTCGAGCTAGGAAAAAATCACAGATTACCGATTTGGTGGATGCTATAGTGATTTTTTGGGGGGCTGGAATGTAAAAAAGACCTTTTCTATGTGTTTTTTTCCCCACAAATTTTGCTTCAAAAGTCCTCAGAAAGCTACTTTCCTAAACAAATAACCCAACAACTCACTTAAATTCTAGAAATGAAAACTGAAAACATAAACTAGAAGTAACAAATAAAATAAATAGCTAAATCAGTATATTGTGCTCAGTATCAGTCAATTGCTGACCATTTAAAGAAAGAATAAAAATAAATAAAATAAACAGCTAATACAATGTCTAAATCACTCCAAGCATCATTTATATCAGAAAACATATTAATGATACAGACTGATGCCTTTGATAATATTGGGCGATAATATCAGTCTACCAATAAATCTGCCAGGCTCTAATTTCTTGTTTTGCTCCAACAACCCAAAACCCAAAGATATGTAGTTTTTGAAAGACATATGAGTAAGTGAAAGTAGCAGGAAATCATCCCATTGGAGAAGATATAACTGGAGACTCTTTGGCTTTATTAGGACATTTCTTGTTTGAAAAATGACTGAACACCTGATGGATTATTATCAATGGTTGAAGAATGTTTTTTCTGTCGATTTCATTTATTGACGAGTCGGAGGAGGTTCCATCACTTATTCTGATACTCATTGTGACATCTTTCGGAGAAATCATCAACGGTACTGTTCTTTATGAAGATTTGTGTCTTACTTTGTCTTCTTTGTCTTTCTCTTGATATTTAATGTGTAGGCTGTTCACTTGATTCACCTTCTGTGCTTCTTTTAATCCTTTTCCTATCTTCTTCCTGTAAATCACTTGTGTTTTTTAAAAGGTGAAGCACAGGCAGTCTGACAAGATAAGTTACTAAATGCACCAGTTATTAAAGATCTATTTCACCTGTCAGCTGTACGTTCTCATCAAAGTTTTAAACATTTGTAAACATGGAAATAAGTTTGATGTTTGTTCTTCTGTGATTCATTATATTTGTCTGACTTTGACTGATCCAAAAGCACACAAATAAAGTGCCAAATGTTCTGAAAAACGAAAACATCTCTGTCTTAATTTTAAAAACAACTTTGATTTTTAACAGGGGCAATAACTTGTGTATGAATTCCCTGACAGATTTTTATGGGAAAAAGAGGGACAGACAGAGGGAGGAAGAGAGAAAGTAGTGCAGATTTTCTAATCATGAGTTCTCCTCAGAACATTTAATTAGTCTGTGTGAAGGAAAGAGAAAGACGGAGAGGGCCTGAGGGCTTGCACCAAAAGATGTCCACATGAAAGACTCTGTTGTTGTCAGAGCAGAGGGACAGATAAAAGGCAATGAGACAGAAAGATGGATGGACATTTGGGAGCAGAGAGTGAGAAATATGCTGATTTATGACATGTCATTCATTTTAAATTATTTCTTTTTGTTTGTTTCTTGGGGACTATAATGAGTATGAGCAACATAATTTTCTGTTGGAGAGATCAGATTCAAAGAGAAATTACCTGTACGCACAAGCAGACAGACTGACAGACAGGACTGACAGGTGTTCAGACTCACACACACCCAGAGCAGACAGACAGGCTGCTGAGCAGACAGACAGGCTGCTGAGCAGACAGACAGGCTGCTGAGCAGACAGACAGGCTGCCGAGCAGACAGAGAGACAGACAGGCCAGCCAGTGGAAAGCATGTGATAATCAGAATCAAAGTCAGTGTAATGCGTTAGTCTTGGTGGGCTGTTTGCGTTGGTCACGTTACAAATGCAGAATTTAGAAATCTCCATAAATTATGGTGTAAAAGCTGAATTATACGTCCTGCATTTGAACATAAAGGTAGAAAAATCCAACGTTGTCATTCAGGTCTGAAATTTTGAAGAAAAATCAAAGCTACAAACTCCAGTTCAGAGTCATGACTTCACTGCAGGGCTTCATGAAAGGCCTTTTGTCCAGAGGCCTGCTGCGTCTCTTCACTTCAGCCTGAGAGAGAAAAGGAAATGAGCAACAAAGAGAAAAAGAAAGAAATTAAATGCATGCCCAAAATGTTGCATGCATATTTACAAATTCTTCTGAGCAAAGCCTGAAACAAAAACAATAAATTAAAATGTTTTATGCAAAATGCAGCAATGAATTGAATTAAATCAGCACTGTATTAACTTTAACTTTAACTTAAATTAAGTACTTTACTTAAGTGCAATTTTGAGGCACCTGTATTTTACTTGTGTATTTCAATTTTGTGCAATTTTGTACTTAACTGCACAGCATTCTTCCGAACTTTAGTTATAAATTACATATTAAAATTATTATTAACACAAAATATCATCAACGAATAAAGTATGATGTATTATTGCTACTGCTACAGCAGAAAATAAAAGTAAAATATATCCCCACCTTTACAAGCTGCAACATTAAAGTGATGAACACATTAATGCATCAGTCATTTTAATCCAATTATATGATTTATATCATTCTGGCATTAGTACTTTTTATGCTAATATTTTTGTACTGTAACTTGAGTATAATTTTGGAGGGGGAAAAAAAGGGCTTTTACTTGTAACAGAGGATTTTAACATTGTAGTTTCATCACTTTTACCTGAGGAAAATATCTGAATACTTCCTCCAGCACTGAATTTAGGTTCAAAACTGAAGGTCTGAAAACAAGATTTCCACACTGGGCTGCTAACTCTAATTTCTATAGCCAGCAGCCAATTAGCTTAGCTTAGCATAATGACTGGAAGTAGGTGGAAACAGCTAGCCTGGCTCTGTCTGAAGAAATCCACTTTCTAACACGTCTAAAGCTCAGTAACGGGGGTTAATTATTAAGTATAATTCCCAAAATATGAAACTATGACCTTAAAGCCTTTATCATGCCCACTGATATTGTGTTTTAGTTTTATTTAAAGCTGAAACTTCTGGGCCGTTTCCTCCTTCGATCACTTGGCGATGCATCGTTGTCCCTAATCCAAATTACATTAGAATATATATGTATATGTTTGTATAATTTATTAGTATTTATTTATTCATCCATTATTTAGAGCTGCCTTTATCTGTACTCAAACAATGAGAGAAATTCAGTGGAGGAAAAAGAAATAAATAAGAGTTATGTTTTTATCTTCAACTCATTATTCTTCCAGATTTAATTTGTGACCCACTGAAGGGGTCTCGACCCATAGGTTGGAAAATGTCACTTTAGGGGCCATGTGGATGGTTTCGTTCATGGTTTCGTTCGTTGCAGCGTCGCTGTCCTGTGAGAACCACGTACCTCTGAAAAATCTGCTTTTCATGGTGTCATAAAAACAGTCCTGTTTTTAGCTTTGTGCCGATGCATTTTCCAGGTTATCCAAGAGGGGTTTTAAATTGTTTATTTATCTTAATATGTAGGATAAAAGATCACTTTATCCTTTAGTTTATCACCAACATCACCACATGTGGAGATACATGGCTTTCATTGGTCAGGAGGTAGAAGAGTAAATAAAGCTGTCAAATGTCAACAAATGTAGTAAAAGTAACAGTACAATATATCCTCATGAGATTAAGTCATGTAGAAGTAGCAGAGTAAAGTACCTCTATAATATTTGATGACAATAAATTCATTATTTTCTTATCGTAGTACTTGAGTAAATGTGCTTTTTTACATTCCACTACCAATTCATCAATAATTTGTAATTAATTTATCATTTGATTTGTATTTTGGAATAAAAATCAAAATCTGCAAAGTAACAAGTAACTAAACCTGTAAAATAAATGTAGTGGAGTAGATTTACAAAGTAGCATTAAATGGAAAGTTGCAAGTATCTCAAAATAGTACTCAAGTACAATATTTTAGTCACTGGATTGGTTGAGTGGTTGTTTCCCACCCAGACTCAAACCAGGGACATTGTATTTACCAGCAGGACATTAATGTTTTAATTTAAATAAAAGCAACAGCTGAACTGTTGAAATGTAAGTAAGTTTAGCTTTATTTAAACACACAGTTACAAAGTGCTTCACACACACACAAATCTTTTTAAGAGAATGCCGTAAAAGTGAATTATAATTTTTTTAAAAACACACCACAAAGACACACAGACTAAACTATAAACAAACTAAAACACAAGACACGGATGGGAATTTTCTTGGTTATAAAGATGGGTATGTGACTGATTGTGTTGACGTCAAGTGGTAAAAGAAAAACAAAACAGACTAAAATACGAGACAGAAGCAGACAGACAGACAGACAGACAGAAGTCAGAAGATGTCTGCCCTGTGGTTCTTCCCAGCCCGGATCAGTCAGCCCTCCTCTGCCGAGCCATGCTGAGCGTCACACAATGCTCCTCTGTCCCCCCCAGTGAGCTGCTTCACAGCTCCACAACACACAACGGCTCATTATGGGAGCAGAGATCCCCCGGCCACAGCTCCCTGAGCCTAAATACTGTCCCCTGCTGAGCACACACACACTGTCCCGGCTCTGGTCGCACAGCCCGGGGCCACAAACAGCCAGTGAGGCTGAGAGAGAGAGAGAGGGCACGCACATAGACAGGGTGTCACACACATGAAAGCCCACGCACACACACACACACACACACACTTAACCTACATGAGGATGAACACACACCACCTTATTAGGAAAGATCCAAGTCAGCCATAGAAGTCTTAACAGAGGTCCCAGAGGTCACACAGCTGCTCTGCCTCACGGACACTGATGACAGGGGGTGTGACGCTCCGCTTAATTAACCAGCATCAGAAAACAGTCGAGGACAGAGGGATGGGATGACAGCAGGGAGATTGACGGGAGGGGAAATGAGTTGTTAGAGCGGCCAGGAGACGATTTCTAAACACATTAAACATTAGGAAATTTCCCTCCGACTCTTCACCGATCACATGAAGGGATTTGAGCAATAAAGTTCTCACCTGGTTTGGTTTTGTGACGGATTGTAAACATGTAACAGAGCAGCAGGGGAGGATTAGAGCACGACATCGCTCTAATTATCAATCATGTTAATGAGGCTCAGAGGTTAGTGCTGTCACCTCACAGCGACAGTGTGCCTCACCACTGTCTGTGAGGAAGTGGGGCTTTCCTCCATGTTGTTTAGTACAATATCAACAAGTCAGTACCAAGATACCAAGATACTGCCCTCAGATCTGGACTTGGTCCCTCTGTGAGCTCACTGTGTTGCTAAATCGTTTAAGGCAATCATTTCTCCAAAAGAGATTAAAGGGGAAGCCCCAGTTTGTCCTCTATAACCGATAAAGTACGACCTAATCTATGACCATTATGATTAGTGGTGGAATGTAACTAAGTACATTTACACAAATACTGTACTTAAGTACAATTTTGAGGTACGTGTACTTTACTTGAAGATTTCCATTTTATGCAACTTTATACTTTTACTCCACTACATTTTGAGGCAAATATTGTACTTTTTACTCCACATTTAGCTGCCAGCTTTAGCTACTTTTCAGGTCAAGATTTAACATGAAAAACATTATATATTTAAAGTAAAAATTAGCATTATCTTTACAAAATTAAAGCTCTGCTCACATAAATGCATGGATACGAATTGGAATATATATAAAAATCTAAGTGGGTCCATTCTGCATAACCAGTACTTTTACTTTTGATACTTTAAGTACATTTTGATGCTGATACTTTTGTACTTTTACTTCAGTAAGTTTTGAATGCAGGACTTTTACTTGTAGTGGAGTAATTTTACAGTGTGGTATTACATTACATTACATTACATTACATGTCATTTAGCAGACGCTTTTGTCCAAAGCGACTTACAATAAGTGATTATTAGTACCTTTACCTACGTAAGAGATCTGAATACTTTTTCCACCACAACCATTATGAACATTTCCTGTCCAAAGTAATAAAAGTAACTAAGTACATTGAATCAACTACTGTACAGTTTTGAGACACTTTACTTGAGCATTTCCATTTTCTGCTTCCATTATTGAACTTTTTACTGCACTACATTTATTTGATAACTTTGAAGGTTAAGTGTATTAATACAAAATGCATATGAACTCATACATTAGGACATACAAGGTTAAGACTATTAAAAACTATCAGTTTATAAAGCTCTATTTTTACCAGCTGCAGCCAGTAGTAGGGGTGGCTGTGGCTCAGTTGGTAGAGCAGTCACACATTGATCGGAAGGTTGGTGGTTCGATCCCAGACCTACATGTCGAAGTATCCTTGGGCAAGATACTGAACCCCAAATGGCTCCCGATGCTGCGTTCATCAGTGTGTGAATGGTTTCCCAGTGGTGGCAGGTGTCACCAGTGTGCCCTGGTAGCCTCTGCTACCTGTATGAATGTGTATGTGAACGGGTGAATGAGTAGTGTAAAGCGCTTTGGATAAGTGCAGTCCATTTACCATATATATGGGTTCTAATAAGCAGCTTGCACACAAAAACCGGGGCCGTTTTTAGGGGAGGAAAGTCTCCAAATTATGGAGCGGCTGTGGAACTGTGGCTGTGAACTACTGATTGGTGGTTCGATCCCCCACCATGGCCTACATGTCGAAGTATCCTTGGGCAAGATACTGAAGCCCAAATGGCTCCGATAGCCTCGGCCACCAGTATGAATGTGTGTGTGAACGGGTGAATGAGCGTAGTGTGTAGTGTAAAGCGCTTTGGATAAAAGTGCTATATATGTGCACTCCATATATAATTCTAAAATAGCCCATTCTGAGTCATAATGACTGGGCCAACAGTCCTGCATGGTTTCACAGCAGTTGCATTGCTTTACAACAGCTTGGGTGCAGGATCACTTCCTGTCAGCTGATGTCATTACATTTACAAACACTGCAAAGAAATAAACCGAGACAGAGCCGGAATGTTTATGTTAGAACCATGAAAGGGTCTGCATTCTTATATTAATACTGCTTTTTATGGGAACAGACAGGCCAGGCAGTAAAACTCAGAGAGCTTTCCCCGGCAGTGACAGACTTATAATCTTTATTGTGTGAAATTTTATGGAGAGAAGAGATGTAGCTCATTTATAAGTATCATACTCAAGCTTTAAAAAAGATCTGAGGACTTCTTCCAACACTGCCTGTCTACCATCCGCACTGTTAAATCAAAAAGTATGATTAGATTTGATGAAAATTGATATTTTAGGTTTTTTAGTATTACCTCATTTCTATGGTGTGTGACGCCTAAATCAAAGTCACTGGTTGCATAAGACTAAGTGATTTTCACTCTCAACACCTTCCAAACTGTTTACTAAATTAATGTTAGGAGCCCAAATAGGTCATTCATGATTTTTTTTTTTTTTAAAAGATTAGATATTTTAAAACAAACACAAAAGTGTGTGTGTGTGTGTGTGTGTGTGTGTGTGTGTGTGTGTGTTATAAATGTATTGTTTTGATATTGTGTGCCTAAATGTTCCTTTCCCTATTCAAGCATAGCATCCTGTTACCACTTGAAGAGGCTCCGACCTGCAGGTCCTAAAGTACTCAAAGTACCCATAAACCAACACAACATCAAGGAACAGTTCGTGAAATTGGTATTCATATTTTAAACGTGCTGATACTGGTTTTGTTACACGGCAGAAGACCCAAAACCAGCAACCCCACATTGAAAAGTGATCACTACTTGTTGACTGTAGTGTCACAGTTCAGCCACATGAGGGAGCTTGTACAACAGCCAGAAACAGTCACAGTATAGATGGACTTCAGTGCCTCCTCATGGTGTCTCTCCCTCTGTCCCCACTTCTAGTTCAGTCCTCCCAAATCCTCTCACCTTTTTATCCCTCTTTGCTCAGTTTGTCTGTATGATGCAGGTTGTAGTTTGTTTCTGTGGTCACATTCACATGTTTAAGCACCCCAGGGTTTTTCTCTACGATGGTTACAAACAACCTACTTTCATTTAAAATAAAAATGTTTTTAAAAATAACTTTGTTAATTGTTGTTAATTGAAGGTTTCACAACACTCACTTTTATGCATTAGCGTTCTCTGATAGGGCTTGATGAGCCTGTTGATGAGTTTGTTGACTAATGTTACTACTGTCACAGTGAATTTCCTGTGTTTTTACTGTTGTGAGTAAAATGTGCTTTAAACATAAATTTGACTTGACTTGACATTAAAAATATATAACTTAAAGAGTGTCCTGGTAGTTGAATGTTTACAGTGCATGCAATAGTAAATTTAACGGTTCGACTCTGGCTGGGAACCCTTGTTGCAAATGTAAACGAGTTATGCCTATACTCACATTGAATATAAAATAACAAAACAGAGGTGCATGTGCCCCCAAAATACTCTTTATTCCGCTCACTGTGACTGCAACTTAAATATATCGGGACCATTATGATTCAGTCCACTCAATAAAATAGGTTACACAAATGTACCACTCTCAAACCCACCTTGCTTCCTGTCTCAGGGTAATACGGGTAAAAATCCCTGAAAAAAATCACCTTAAAAATATTCATGACTAAATAAATACAGTAAGAGAAAAAAATGTTTGAATGTTTATTAGGAATTGAATGCTTAAAAAAAAGATTTCGTCTGTTCAGGTGTGTTCAGATTTGATCGTCACTGACCAAACAGCCCACCAACGGATGGGAGGTTCAACTCTTTTTATTGACCTGATTTTGTATGAGGCATTCATTTAAGGAGTCAGGCTTTCATGTCACTTAAGCTTGGTGAAATCTTTCTCCGACCACAGCACCCATGAAGCAAGATAATTTCTGTTTTAGCCCTCCGCTCATTTGGTTTGGGATAAAATCATTTAATTTTGCAGCTCTTCTAGATTTCAAAATGTTACAGGACCAAATCTTGACAGTGACACAAGTCATTTTTGCAGGAGTTGTGACACTAAAAAACAAATTATCCACTGTTTTATATTGTGCTCCTTTTCCCATGATTGTGTGCAGGCTCTGGGCCGTGAGGTCGTGTTGAAACAAGCGCCAATGTCGTTGCTTTTCTCACAGGGTTAGGTAATACAGTCATTAACTTGATACACTTCCACAAATAAGAGTTGCACAACAGCTTCGTCCTCCCAGTACACACTAAGACTGACAGCTGGTGGGAGGGGCGAGTTAGCGGAGAGGACGACTTATGACTCCTGAGTCAGTAAAAAGAGTTGTTTGTTTCCAACAATTCAGTCATGCCTCATTCATCACTGCTGTCATCAGAGTCTGATTCTATTGTGCTGAATTCTGATTGGTGCACGGTAGTATGTGACATCATCTTTACCCAACTGTGCCCCGCCTACTTCAAACTAGTGAGAAGAACATTCAAACAAGCATAAACAAATCTACTCTAACTGAGGCAGGAAATATTGTTTTTATAAAGGACCAAATCATTCATAGTGAGATGTTGATTGAGAAGGTTTTCAGGGCTCTTACCGTACTTTGCAGACAGACAGCAATTTTTTTTGCCTTGTGTCATTTGTACAAATGTGACTGCTATAATTTTGTGTTTGTTTACCCCAAACAGCTGGTACACCAACTGTACAGATGTTATCTGGAAGGTACCAACAGACTGACTGCCTGTGTGTTTGTGTTCAGCTCAGCCTCTGACTGAACTCACCAACAACTCTTCGGTTCTTTCAGTTTTCTCTCTTCAGTATAAAAAAGCGCAATAGAGACTCAACAGAGACAGTTCAAGCGTTAACAGTACGTGCTGTTGTTTATTAGGTGCTTTGTTAATACAAAACAACACACTGTTGCAAAGTGTTTGTATCTAATGATAAAAGTATGAATAAAGTGCTTGTTCTTCAACTGTACATGTTTAAAATGTGTTTCAATCAATTGATTTGAACTTGTTGTCTATCATGGAATAAATGGCTTATTTATGAAATGTGAAAAGTAACAGGCAGGAAGACAGAAGTTCAAAATACAGAAATTATTTATTTTTACACAGAGAAAATAAGCGTGTTGAAGTTGAACATTTGTGTCATGCTTCCTTTAAAATAAATATTATTTTTTTTGTATCTTGTATATGTATAATCATTTAGAAATTAAAAGAAAAGCATATTATATTTACAAAAAAACTACATGGAAATCAAGAACAAAAAGCTTGACTTAACTGTAGATCACGCACCATCAAATTGAATGAAACAAGGAAGCAATAAAGTGTTTTGACATTCCTCGTGATGTGAGAGAAATACCCGGTCACCATGTTTAAAAGCAGATGAGCTGTGCGTTGTTTCGATGCTGATGTCACAACTGAAAGTGTACAATACCTGAAACCAGAGCTGCAAAAAATAACCTTCTCCTCCTCCAGATGTACAATTTAAATTGTGTTCTCCACTTTTTTATTTTTTACACTAGTTCAATACTTTGGTTGGATGCACACAGACAAAAGAGGAGACAAATGGAAGGGCGGCCATTACCATTGATTAAACTCCTGACTCTCTGCTGATGTATAAAGGTAGGGTGGGCTGTAGTCTGTCAAGGCTGATCTGATTCTCTGTGTCCAGAACACATAGCATCTCCACCGTCTGCTGCTCCACAAATGTCTCTTTGAAACCCAAGTGAATGTCATCTCTGTCACTCCTTATGTTCAGGCTCCCGGCCTCCTCTTTCACATCGTCCTCGTCCTCGTCGTCCCCGCAGCACAAAGCTACCTCGTTCTCGTAGCAGAAAGCGCTGGGGGAGTGAGGGCCCAGGAGGTGGCGGGCTGCCCTCGGGGCAAATGGTGACGGAGACCGGGAGAAACTAGAGCTGGAGGATGAGGACTGCTCGCCACGACCCATCATCTGACTCAGTTCCCTGGCACTGCAGTGAGGCGTAGATGGCACTTCGTAGGACTTATGGAAGCGGGAGTAGTCCACGTGGTAGCGGTCACCCTTCTCGAAGACCACAGGCTCAAATCGGTGACCCCACAGGATCTCCTTGGCCAAGTAGGAGCTACGGGCCTGCGTGGTCATAGCTGTGGCCTCCACCATCCCCTCCAGGATGACCACTATCTCAAAGTCTTCCTTGAGCAGGTTGGCGCGGCTCAGGTTAAAAAGAGGACTGTTCTTGTTGATCTCATGGACAACCACCAGCGGTGACACCAGAAACAGTCGATCCAGCCCGTCGTCATACCCGACGTCAATGTCTGTTTGCTCCAACGGGAGGTACTCGCCCTCCGCCGTCACATGCGGCCTAATGAGCTGAGCGCGTACGTGTGCTTCGACAATGTGGCTCTTGCGCATGTTTCCCAGGCGCCACATGAGGCATAGCTTTCCATCTCGCATAGCAATGACGGCATGATGCGAGAACAACAAGGTCTGCGCCCGCTTCTTGGGACGCACCATCTTTGCCATGATGGTGCCGATCATGAAGGAGTCAATAATGCAGCCCACGATGGACTGGACCACCACAGTGGCCACAGCCACCGGACACTCTTCAGTGACACACCGGAAGCCGTATCCGATGGTGGTCTGGGTCTCTATAGAAAAGAGGAACGCCCCAATGAAACCCTGGATGTGGAGAATACATGGCCGCCATTCGTCCTTTTCATCGCTTTTAGGATCCTCTTCTTTCACAGGAGTGTGAAGCTTAAAGTCTCCGTGAGCGAGCGCCACACCCCAGAAGATCAGGCCGAACACCAGCCAGGACAGAAGGAAGGTAGTGGTGAAGATGAGCAGCAGGTAGCGCCAGCGTATGTCCACACAAGTGGTGAAGATGTCAGCCAGGTATCGCCGTGGCTTATCCTCCATGTTGTTGAACACCACATTGCACTGGCCGTTCTTCTTCACGAAGCGGCTGCGCAGGCGGCCGGTGCTTAGATCCAGACCCAGACGACAGGAAGGTGAAGCTCGGCAGCTGTTGTGGATGACGGGCTCATTGGTCACTCTCAGAGACAAAGTCCCTCGTCCTTCATCACTTCCTGGACACTCTCCTCCTACTTCCTCTTCACCTCGCATGCACACACCCGACAGCGTCTGCTGTGTCAGAGGACTGTGGCCATTGTGGAGGCCCAGGTTGGAGATCTTCAGGGTATCTTCATCTGTAGAAACGATGCTGTATCTGGAGGAACAAAGAAGAAAATTAGTTCAAGGGGAACAGATAGAGCAAGCTGGTCACTATTGATACCACTGTCAAAGTATTTGTTTTATCTGTACGATAAGAAAACATCTAAGATCAGACCTGCTTCTCTTACATACTTTACATGTTCTTTCAACAGTTTTCATATTCAGTGTTAAAATAGAAAAGGCTTTGAGGATGAAAACTATTCTTGGACTGTATAAAAGGCATGGACTTAGTCATCGTAATGCCATCCATTGGTTTTTGCGCTACCACTTCAAACCCTCAATTTTGGCATCTCGGCTGTTGCCATTGTGGGTCTTTTTGAGTCAGAAATTACTATATTTGGGATTTTTTTTAAAGTGAAGCCTTGGAGGAGGTCTTTTTTTAGCACAACGGAATGCTGAACAACATTTTTAGGAGACCAAAATGTTCAATTAATTGTCATGAACTGAAAACACACATGAGCCACAACTTTGAACTTCATTCTCTGTGCTGTATTGAAAACGACATGAAACTAGTAATTGATTCATTTGGAAAATGGTGAAAAAGGTGAAAATGGTGAGAAGTAACATCATTTTTTATAAACTTCTATACAGCTGGACTTCTTTTACAGCCAGTAGAGTCACCCCTGCTGGCTGTTAACCAGAATGCAGGTTTAAGGTACTTTCACATTGGCTTCCTTTAACTAACCCATATGTTTGGTGACCATAATTAAGATTTATCCTTTATCCTTTATTAATCCCACGATGGGGAAATTCAAAATATTACTACCTTGGGTAAAATCGGGTTGGTTTGCAGGTGTCTGAACTTTCCCAATCAAATAAGGACCAGTACAGAGCTCTGAACATTTGCCTAAACCCTTTTTTTCCCCCCCCAACACAACGTATTACTATACAAACTTATGTTTGTAGTAAGCAAGTTAGCCAGACATGCTAACATTTGCAGCCTATGTCACAGCAGACAAACACACTGATTTATTTAATTCTTTACACTTGATATGCTCTGTGCTTTTGGTTAAATGTATATTAAGAGTATCTTTGTTACTTCAGCTCGATAAACAACATGTGGAGAAATACAAAGCTTGACTGAGCTGCAGTGCCTGGTTACAGTTGTGGGGCTACAATAGCAAACAGTCAATTTAATGTTTTTCTCCCAGGGCACATCTTATAAAGGGTTTATGAATTGTAACTAATGTCTTTAGGACTGGTATATAAATAATTTTCATTCATGCTTTATCGATCAGTTATAGGTCATCACTGAAAACAACTTCTGGGCTGCCAGGCTGTAGAAAATTTCATGCTGCATTCAATTTCGAGACATTAATACACCCTTTCTCATAAGCTGTCAAGTTGGCAGAAATAAATGTTACCAAATTCTTTAAGGGTAATAAACTTTAAATTCTGCAGTCACACACCATAATTAACTCACCAATAAATGGTAATTCCCAACTAATATTTAATAAGTCACTTGCATGAAAGAATAAATGTTAATTATGAATGGGTTTTTGTTTTAATCCATTAAATCTTCAGTTGTTAATGTTAATAAATTGTTAATAATCATCCAGATGCCCCGCAGCCAGGTTCCATAAGGTCAAAGGCTAAATGGTCCACTGCAGGGTGTTCATTTTTCCACAACCTGGCAACCTAAATAACAGCTTATAATTGATTGATTAAGCATGAATTAATAATTTGTTAAACATTATATAACATAACATTTATTAAAGCTGAAAGAGATATTTTCTATATCTGCTGTGATTTTGTGGTTTTAGTAAGAAATTTATGATTGGACTTTTTTCCTGAGTGAAAAGAACAGAAATAATCCTTAAATGTATTTTTCTTTTGAGGCCACTGAGATTTATTCCCTCTCTCACCTGTTGACTCGCACCGCTCCCATGGCACCGGTGATCATCAGGCTGTGTCTGCGAGGGCAGTAATGTAGGTTGGGGCGGGCAGTTCCAACCATTAAAGTACTGTTTCTGGACAGGGAGGCAGTATGAGCTCAGGTCTGTCTTGCATTCGTTATCAGCGCTGCCTTCTCATCATTCATTTTCTGTGAACAGAGGAGACAAAGAATGTTATCAGTTCAGTTATTAGAATGGTGTATTTGAATGCATTCATTTGAAGTAAACAAAACAAAAATGGTTAACAAAAATGGTTAATTCCTGGGGGAATGGTAAGTATGCAACAACCCCAGAACCCATCAGCATTTGAAGACATTTCAACATGGTGGGGAATATTTCTGGGTCCCCAGTGTAGCCACTAGGGATGTACCGGAATCTAAATACGTTATTTGGGATAGCACAGATAATGTGACATAAACAGGTCATTTTTTTCTTTCCTAAGTTGCCTGTATTTATTTGAGGAAAAAATACATGATTGACATGTTTGTCTGTTTGTCAGCATTATGTTTCTTAGAATTTTTTTTAAATACAGTAACTTGTAATTAATTATATGCCCTTATTAAATCAATTTGATGCTTTGAAGGCACAAACATTGCATTGCCAATGAATATTAGGTTACAAAATACAATATTTGCCCATTTTAATGTGACTTCTGATACAAGCAATGCCCACTTCTGGCCTTCTATCTGATTACAGACACAGGTATAGATCATTTTGTTGGCTGAACGAGTACAGATACAGATAAAACCAGCTGATGACAACTCTGTACACCTAAAGTATCTTGATATCCAGATAAGGGAAGACAGATATCCAGGCCAAGACATTTTCTTCCATGCACCAGTCATTGTTTATAGTCTGATAAGCCACTTGAGACATGACAGTGGAGTTGGAGTTGAGAGATTATGACCAGATTGTTTCACAAGTAGCTGATTTAGCTGAGTTAGTGAAGCTAATAAAAGCTCGCTGAAACACGATTGGTCAATAATACTGACTGACTACAAACAGACTAAAAACAGAAACCAGAAGGCTTTCCACACTAAAATATGGTCCAGCTGCCTACAGATTGTCATATTCAAAATCTATTTATAGGGATTAGTTTCACAATAATCTTGGTGTAAAGTATTGTGCAAATAAAACATTTTACCATAATGTTTTTGGACAAAATTTCCTGCCAGATCAGCCAATAGTTGTTGATATTTCATGATGAACCAAAGCAGGGACCAACTGACATTGCCATGCTAGCATGGCTGAAAATCAGAATAATCAAATATTTCTGCCTGCATATTTTGGCCTTGCCCTAATGCACGGTGCAGACCAGACAGTTTTGTGTAATGAAAGCTTATTGATTCGTTTCTTGCTAGTGGTTAGCCTTAGGGACCTTCGGGCCAACCAGGGGTGGAAAACCAGACATGCAGTGGAAGGGACAAAGGTCTAAAAAAGAGATGAATCAGTGGTAATCTACTGTTAGAGGAACAATTGATCTGCGGTTTGGCCTGATGACAAGGTTGCAGGGTGATTTTGCTCTGCTTATTATGTCAGCACGCTGGGAATCAGGATAACCAAAAAACACTGGGTTGCATAACCAATAGAACGCCAATCACACGCAATACAAAAGGGCAACAGTGGTTTATGTTTTGTTTTTTATACATGAATCACTTTGATATAAATTAGTTGACAATGAAAGGTAGTAATGGATTGTCTTGGAACAATCTCTGACAACTGCAGCTTAAAAGCCTTTGTTCAATACCGCCATCAATAACAAGCACAAGCAAATAGAAACACACATAAAAACACACACTCATACAGTAGATGATGGGATTTGATGTCATGTAATGTGGGCTGTGTGCAAGCTTTGTGTTTGTGACGCTTCCAGACTCTTTTTCCTGTTACACCAAGGACAGATGTTATGAACTGGCAGCTGATTGGCTGGATGAAGGGTGATTTTCGACTGGATAATCCCAAAAGGTCAGATGATTACATCAGCCTCGAGAACTCCCACAGCTGGAGGAGAGTGTCCTCTCCGTGGAGACACAACATTTTCTTACAGACTCCTTAAAGACGACAGCCAGTATGTCAATATGGTCACGTCGCTCGGTCCCATGTCAGTGCCAGCAGCACCATGTGCGGGATCAAAATGTCAGTCTGATAGGGCAGAGAAAGTCTGTATTGTTCTGGTGTACTTCTGTCAAAAATGCTTTTATTTTATTTTATTTTTTGCTGTCAGTATCAGTAGGTTTCTTGTTTCACATGTTAGTGTATAAAAGAAAAATTTTACCTTTAAAAAACTCCCTCTTGTTACCTTACTCAAATATTGTACAAACTATGTCAAAAATTGCCCCCCAAAAATTCTAAAATATGATTAGAATTTTTTACTTTCATTGAGTTAAATCAACCACCTTCAGTCCCTTCCTGCCCTCTTATGTGTTTCCCACCCTGTGTACAGGTAGACAGGTACATTAGAATATGATTGAAAAGTCAATTTCCAGTGGTTCAAATCAAATAGTCCCAAACAATTATTGAGTGCATATAGATGGACATACTTTACAGAGGCCAACAATTCCATATTGAACATACTTTTTAAAATTGGTCTTTTCTAATGTTCAAATTTTTTGACACTGAATTTTAGGTCTTCATTAAATGTAAGCCATAATCATTATAATTAGAAGAAATTAAATAAATTAAGACATGAAATAATTAATTCTGTGTGAAATGGATATCTATAATGTGTTATTTCCACCTTTTTAATTGAATTACTTACATAGATAAACTTTTCTATAATACTCTAATTTATTGAGATGCACCTGTAAATACCTGTCCACGGCCCTGATTGCAACCACCTGTTTCACTCATCCTGCCCTCCTTTTATCTTCGTCTCCCCTCATGTCAGTGCGATTTTATCTTGTCTGCTCATCAGTAAGCTTCCATTCTCTCGTGTTGCCTTTGCTGTGTGTTTTGGATTTGTCTCTGTCTCTTCAGTTTTTGGAATTTGCCTGCTGCTCCTCCTGCCCAATTATATAGTAAAGCAATCAAAGCTCATGGACACACTGAAGTTGAATGTTGGGAAACATCTGAGAAGCAGGTGGAAGCAGCAGAATGGTAAAGTATTGCCTTGATAACCAAAAATGTTATATTAACAACAAAAATGACCAAGGCAAAACACTCAGTGTCCACTTGCTAGCTTGGCTTTTGGGCCCACGTGAACAAGAAGTCCTAAAAGTGCTAAATCGAGTGGACCATGAGTTGGGATTG